>NC_060157.1:5813662-5863265 GCF_021292245.1 Micropterus dolomieu
CATATCCCCGTATCCACTTCCCTCTGGCCACCTATGCCCCTGTTATCTCTGCTGAGAAGGCTTACCATGAGCAGCTCTCAGTGTCAGAGATCACCAACTCCTGCTTTGAGCCAGCCAATCAGTTGGTAAAATGTGACCCTCGCCACGGCAAGTACATGGCTTGCTGCCTTTTGTATCGTGGTGATGTAGTGCCCAAAGATGTGAATGCTGCCATTGCCACCATCAAGACCAAGCGCTCCATTCAGTTTGTGGACTGGTGCCCCACTGGTTTCAAGGTGGGCATCAACTACCAGCCACCCACTGTAGTTCCTGGTGGAGACCTGGCCAAGGTCCAGAGGGCTGTGTGCATGCTGAGCAACACCACTGCTATTGCAGAGGCCTGGGCTCGACTTGACCACAAGTTTGATCTGATGTACGCTAAGCGTGCCTTTGTTCACTGGTATGTGGGTGAGGGTATGGAGGAGGGGGAGTTCTCTGAGGCCAGAGAGGATATGGCAGCTCTGGAGAAGGATTATGAGGAGGTTGGAGTCGACTCCATTGAGGGTGAGGGAGAGGAGGAGGGAGAGGAGTATTAAAAAGGACATAAAGGCACAAGTTGAATAGGAAACAATTGCTTGCAATGTGAGGGAAAGGAGGAGGGAGAGGAGTAGACCCAGTAAGTAAATTTGACTTGAAAGTCTCATTCCGTAACAATAGACATGAGCACAATAACTTGCATTTGTATTTAGATGTGTAACTTTGTGTTTGTATTCTAAATGTATTGCTTAAATCTGTAGTTGTAAAAAGTTATTGGAATGGACTGTAAATAAATCTGGGAAAAAGTACAGGCCTTCTTGTATTGTTTTTCATACTGCACTAACATCTCTGAGGATTTGTCATTTGACACACCTGTTGGAGCTCCCCTTTTCACTTTGCAGTTCTTGTTTTTTTTAACTCCATTATATCCTTCTTTGCTTTTTCCTCCCTTTCCATCTGTTGTCTCAGGCAAATCCTCTGTGATTCACAAAATTAAATAACAAATATTTTTTCTGACATTAGATTCATTATTACATTCTGATTAGTCCAAATAACTGCAAAATACACATAATAATGTTAAAACAACATATTTTAATGACTGTGTGACAATCCAGCCTAAGAATTGTAATTCACTTGAGCTTTACTTGTGAATTGTTGAACAGACTTAATTGTAATAATATTTAAATTTGATTGAAACGTACAAGATAGATTTTTTTTTTTAATTTGTAGTAGTAGTATGTAGTTCCCCCTAATGCTACTCACAAAAGCAAAGGTTACATACAAAATGTTATATACACCATGGCTGGACAAATAACAAGTAATAGAAATGAAACTATTTTGACTTGTTATTTCTTATGGAAGCATATTCTGTGAAACAGGATAAAGAGGCAAGACAATGACTGAATGAATAAGATTTACTAAGGAAATTCAGTCACTGAATATGGAGGGACTGTGGAAAATATACCAACAAAGAGACTCACTAATATGTTTATGCCAATGTTTCCCTAGACATCTGGGCTAGCAGGGATCCTGTTTAGTGTTACTGAGTAAGAAACATAATGGTGATGTTTGTTTTTCTATGAAGTATTTCAGGGTTATTTAATGGTCTGCAAACAGTTTGTGTTGCAGTCAAGTGATTGAAATACAATTGAAATACTACTATTTAAAATCATGGTGACATCTGGTGGTAGCGTTGGGTGAAAAAAATGCTTCAAAATCAGGCCAAAAAGAAGTGCTGAAACCACAACTGGCTTCATATGTCAGGCAGCGGTTGTCACGGCAAAAAGGCATTTTTCTCAGAAGACATTTTGAGATGCCAAGAGACATTGAGTTTCTTATAAAGTTTTTATTTCTAATTATCAAAGTCACCAGTCAGACAGTCTTTTCATCGAGTACTTTAATATCAGAGGCTTATTTAATCAGTAACATAATTTCTATTTGGAGCAACAGGCATATGCTTAAAATGGTAAACCTTTGTACTACGATAAGGGGAAACAAAATGGCATCTGGTATAATTTGTAATTGATGGATGATGCTGGTTCTTTTTAGAATATGACAATTTTATTAAGAAATATGATTTAAACTGCTCACCTCATTCACCTCTGTTTTAAAGACATCTACTCCTGTAATTATTCTTGTGAAAGGCTCTTTACCTCACTCATTTTAAGCTACATTTAAAATTTCTGAATGAGATATAGGCCTACCCCTGCAATGAATTCCTACATAAACGTTTCAGTTTGGAATGTAAATTATTTTGGTTTTATAAAACATAATGTGGAATTTGTAGCACATTTTGGAAAGACTTTCACGATTTTTATTGGGTATTTAGATATAACTTATGTTATGCTTCTCACCAGTCATATGCCTGACTGGGACACTTGATCAGAAGGGAGCAGTGATTAATGTTATCAGTAACACCTGTGCTCTAATGACAAGTCAAAATGTCCGCTGTGAAAAAGGCCTATTTGAGGAAAGACTGTTTTCGTTTAACCAATAGGAAAGGAGCTTCTGTGACTCTCAACCAATCGGATTCAGCCGCCCTTCCCCTCACTTAAAGCAGGTATAAAAGGTGCCTCCGTGCGAGCCTCAGTAATTGCTTCTTACACAGGACTCCTTGAAATTAAGTTGTGAGAGTTAAATTTGTCTTTTCATCCTTATTTCAACATCGTTTGACACAGCTTCAGGGCACATGGTGAGTGTGGAATAATGGGGACTTTTCTCTTTTATTTAACCAGGTTTATCTACGCTCACAACCCACATCATTTATCAGTTTAAGCTAAGATGTATTGATCAACATTATCTAGTTTAATTGCTGCCCTTCTAGCTTTAGCTAATGTTCCTCTGAATGTGAAGAGCAGTTAACCAATTTCATGTGTTATTATAACCTTACAATGGACCCCTTATTTTTTAAAGTTAAATGTAGCCTAGTTGAGGTTAGTGGTGGTCTTTGTAATGGAACCCCTCCACTATATGTTTCTAATGAAATCAATGAATAAACACTTTATGAAAAGATCACAGAATATGTTGCCTTGACCTATGAGTTTCAGAAGCTGCTTTTGACAGTGTGACCTTCGCTATGGCAAATACATGGCTTGCTGCCTTTTGTATAATGTGGTGCCCAAAGATGTGAATGCTGCCATTGCCACCATCAAGACCAAGCGCACCATCCAGTTTGTGGACTGGTGCCCCATTGGTTTCAAGGTTGGCATCAACTACCAGCCGCCCACTGTAGACATGGCAGCCCTGGAGAAGGATTATGAGGAGGTTGGAGCTGATAATGTGGAAGATGGGGATGAAGGAGAGGAGTATTAAACAGGTATGCCTTCCCTTCTATTGATCTCGGGTTTGTGCTGGATGAATGTGGAAAAATAAAGTTGTTCATTGACTGCCCTGTTTGCACTCTTTAATACACTGCCATGTATTAATGTTTGTAATAACTGCATTTTATAGAACAGTGCAGATTGTTCAGTTTCTCCATACTGCTGTGTTTAGTAATATTTGTGTTAGAGGAACAGTTACTCTGCTCACTATGTGCTAAGCTACCAAAACATTGAAGCCAATCTGCCTTACTTGGGAGATCTAAAATGCTTTGATTATAGAGATCATCTACTCAGATTTCAAATTGTTGCAGGTAACCTGTAGTTAATAGCCAAATTTATTTGTACATCAGGTGTTTTTGTTTTTTGTATAAGAGCTCACCTTTTAGTAACTCAAGGTGTGGTGCTTTAAGTGAAACTGCCTGAGGACGACAAAGACCTAACCCCAGTCTGGTTGGAAAGAGTTAATATTAAGATAAGCCTTTATTCTGTTTTTGCAGCAACACAAAGATGGATAAAGAGGGGAGGTATAAAGGATAAATATAAAATAGAAACTACAAATGCAATAAAGATGAGGTAAGTGCATGATAAAGTAATGACTGTTAAGTTTGTATTAAAATAGAATCAATTTTGAAATAAACTGGTATATGAAACAGTATGAGATGAGACTATAATCAAATTAAATTGTATAGTAATGATATATAAAATTATATCTGGCTGTATAGCAAAATGTCCAATAGGGAGACAATGAAGAGGGAGACCAGACATTGGAAACTGGGTGTGGTCTGAGATCATTGTCTGGTTTCCACTGCTGCCATAACTCTGATGGTAATGGCGCAACTGAGTGCCGGAAGTGCTCTATTGTCTACTTAGGTCGGATGATGGGTGGCTGAATGAGCTGCCCATCTGCCACAGCTCGTTCTGGAGAGGGTTAGCCAGGATGACTTTGTGCTTCTCCATCATCCTCTTGTCTGCCACTCCCTGTCCAGTTCCAGCCCAACCACAGAGCTGGTCTGATAACAACCCCCCTCCAAAACGGATGTATGAGAGGAATTCCCACTTAAAACAAATCCTTAAACTCCTGTTTTAGCTCTGGTGTTAAACAACTAATATTGGATGGGAAATATAAATATTTTTCAATGATTTCTAAAAAAAAAAGTAAAGATTTCTCAGTACACAGAGACCTCTGGTGGTGGTGGTGGTAGAGGGTGGAAGTGAAACAAAGGAATAATCAGAGCACAATGGTTCCTGCACCAGGAACAGGTTGTGATGGAAATTTCTTGGATGTCAAATGTAACGGAACATTAAGATTGGGTTCCACAAAGGAATTTATTTTTTTTCCCTGCTATTTAAAATAAATATCATTACAAGGTTTTACGGGGGGGATAAAATAAGAGCAGACAATTGTCTCTCTATACTTCAAAAAAAAAAAACATTTAATCACATGACTTTAAGATTTATTTTGTGACCTTGAGGTTGGAAGCACCTGGACTAGACTTCCTCAATCTCGATCGTATGAATCGGTATTAAATGTAAATAACCTCTTACAATAATGTACTGGTAGATTTTTACAACTGTTAATAAAAAAAAATAAAAAAAAATCTGGCTGCTCTTTAACATAAAACACAGCGAATCTGAAAAAGCTATATTTACTCGATACTGCTGTGTAAAAGCGATATTAAACAAAAGAATAATCCGTTTAAAAAATTTAACTTCCGGTCCGCAGCCACGGTCAGTTACTTTCCTGCGTGGCTGAATTTGACTGTTTCGTTTAAACCAATAGAAATGCCCCCATGTGACCCCGCTAACCAATCGGATTCAGCAGCTCTTTTCCGCCGGGTGGGAGAGTATAAAATGCCCCGCCTTGCGGACATCACTAGTTACTTCTTACACAGGACTCATAAAGGCCTAGCTGTGAGAGCTAACGTAGTCTCTTTCTCCTCTTAATCAGAACTCCTACGGGCTCCACATCTTAAGGAAACATGGTGAGTATGAAAGTATATATTTTTCTCCACTTATCGTGGGTTGATTTAACCAAAATCAAACTTCAAAAGTGCGTCATCACGTGGCGGCCTAGTTTGAAGAAGCAGCATTGGATGTCTACATTATAGTTTTAATTTTAAATTAAGTCAGAGGATGTAGGATTATTTATCAAACGTTATTTTCAGTGGGTCGTTTTAACTGTAATTTCGGTAAATGAAGTGTAACTCGACAGGGCACAGCCCATATTCATCTCAGTCGGGGGTGCCAGTTTCCGGTTTTCTGTCTGCTCGTTGACCCAGTTGGCGACGGTTGATGTGCTTTCAGCCTGAAACATTCCTCTGTTTTACCGCCTGTTTGAAGAGGCCTGACCTTTTTATGAAACTGCAACCACAGGCTTTTCGAACAAAACCTTTTCACTAAAAGCCTTTTATAGGGCTTTTATATTTAGTCTTTAATGGTGCACGTCGTGTAGCCTGCTACTTTCATTGTATGAATATTTATTTAAAGACCTCTGTGTCTGGGTTTGTTCCACCACAGATCTTTGATGGGAAAATGTTCTCAACACAGGATATATATTTTTCTTCCTTAAGCACATTATGTATGAATAATAAGCCTCTTTGTGATGCTCTGTTGCTGAAGGGATTTCCTTTCATGGGATAAATGACTGCAACATGTGACTTTAGTCATGACTGTTTTATAAAAGAACCATCTTGAATTGGCTCAAGAGCGGTCATCATGTGATGAATAGCCACAAGCATCTAAATCTAACAGCCAACCAAGCTGCTTATTTATTTTTAATAATATAAATCTCCTCTCGTCCCTCCCTCCACAGCGTGAGTGTATCTCGGTGCACGTCGGTCAGGCTGGTGTCCAGATTGGCAATGCCTGCTGGGAGCTTTACTGCCTGGAACATGGGATCCAGCCGGACGGACAGATGCCCAGTGACAAGACCATTGGAGGAGGAGATGATTCCTTCAACACCTTCTTCAGTGAGACTGGAGCTGGAAAGCACGTCCCCAGAGCTGTCTTTGTGGACCTGGAGCCCACTGTCATCGGTAAACTCATTAAATATTAATTCAATATTGTAGCCCACTCCTGTTGGTCAAACACTCATAATTTATGCTAATTCCCCTCAGACGAGGTGCGCACTGGGACTTATCGCCAGCTGTTTCACCCTGAGCAGCTGATCACTGGCAAGGAGGATGCTGCCAACAACTACGCCCGTGGACACTACACCATCGGCAAAGAGATCATTGACCTGGTGCTGGACAGGATCCGTAAACTGGTGGGTGACTTGATATCAGGAGGGATCCATTCCTATTTTCAAATTAAATGACATAACTCCTTCTCATATGTGATCACACTCTCCTTTTCTGTCCCCAGGCTGACCAGTGCACTGGCCTTCAGGGCTTCCTGGTCTTCCACAGCTTTGGAGGTGGCACCGGCTCTGGTTTCACCTCCCTGCTGATGGAGCGTCTGTCTGTCGACTACGGCAAAAAGTCCAAGCTGGAGTTCTCCATCTACCCAGCTCCCCAGGTGTCCACCGCTGTGGTGGAGCCCTACAACTCCATCCTGACCACCCACACCACCCTGGAGCACTCTGACTGTGCCTTCATGGTAGATAACGAGGCCATCTACGATATCTGCCGTAGGAACCTCGATATCGAGCGTCCTTCCTACACCAACCTGAACAGGTTGATCAGTCAGATTGTGTCCTCCATCACTGCTTCCCTTCGTTTCGATGGTGCCCTCAATGTTGATCTGACCGAGTTCCAGACCAACTTGGTGCCATATCCCCGTATCCACTTCCCTCTGGCCACCTATGCCCCTGTTATCTCTGCTGAGAAGGCTTACCATGAGCAGTTAACGGTGTCAGAAATCACCAACTCCTGCTTTGAGCCAGCCAATCAGTTGGTAAAATGTGATCCTCGCCACGGCAAGTACATGGCTTGCTGCCTTTTGTTCCGTGGTGACGTGGTGCCCAAAGATGTGAATGCTGCCATTGCTGCCATCAAGACCAAGCGCTCCATCCAATTTGTGGACTGGTGCCCCACTGGTTTCAAGGTGGGCATCAACTACCAGCCACCCACTGTAGTTCCTGGTGGAGACCTGGCCAAGGTCCAGAGGGCTGTGTGCATGCTGAGCAACACCACTGCTATTGCAGAGGCCTGGGCTCGACTTGACCACAAGTTTGATCTGATGTACGCTAAGCGTGCCTTTGTTCACTGGTATGTGGGTGAGGGTATGGAGGAGGGAGAGTTCTCTGAGGCCAGAGAGGACATGGCAGCTCTGGAGAAGGATTATGAGGAGGTTGGAGCTGATAGCATGGGAGATGAGGATGAGGGAGAGGAGTATTAATAATGTGGGAGATGAGGATGAAGGAAACCTTCACTTCTATGATCTCTGATCTGTATTAATGTCAAAAATAAAGTTTGTCCATTGAAAACTGTTCTGTTTGTGCTCTTTAATAAACATGCACACATTCATTATTGTTAGTAACCTTTTAATAGAGCAGTGCAGATTGCTCCTCTTGAGTTTGACTACTGCTAAAAGCGTTCTGTTATCTTGACCAGTACAATTACTAATCCGTTGTTCTGGAACAGTTACTCTACTCGTACCATACCTTTAATTCACTATTCAATTTAACATGACCCATGTCCCTAAGATAGGTTGTACAATACATACGGCTCAAATGCTTGAACTATATAGAGAGCTTGCTCCTCCACTTGGTCTTCAACAGATGTTTGAACCTCACACCATGCAGAAAAGGAAAACTAAATTTCAGATCCTGAATGAAAGCATAGAATATGTTTAGAAATTTGTAAAGACAATGTAGACAACATAATATGGGAAATGACGTGAAGATGCATACAGTAGATTTATTTACCGACCAAAACACAACACATTAACAATTGTTGTAAATGGTTTTAATTTCAGCTTCGTTATTTTGACCAGGTTTGGCTACACAAATGCATTTCTTCAAATTCAGACAATGTTATTTGAATTTGATTAAATGCACTAAAACAGACAAAACAAAATGGTGTCTACATTACACTGACTTGTATGAATACCTTTGTACTGCACTTGTGTTATTAATACATTGTTAGATTAAGGATAAACTACCGGACAAAAATGTATTTAAATATGAGATCATGGCAGATTGATTAAAACTGTCGATTTTTGTATGTTTTCCTTTCTTTGATGGTCTAAGAGTTCATTTGCAAAGTTAAAGGCAAAAGAATTTCAGCTAATAGCCTCTCTCGGTTTTTAAAACTCATATTACTGGGTAAAAGAACAATGGAGAAATATTGAAGCACCCCTGCAGAGTGCTTTTCTCAGTGTACTCACAATCATGAGGCAGGTGGATCCTTTGGGAAGTAAATGTAGGGTTGCATGTTTTTTTATAACAAAAATCCTATGAGAGAATATTTCTGAATGCTGAGACGCACACTTCACAATGGTACAAAAATACAGACACACACAAAGTGCCCTCATGCGTACAAAAGTTGAACTCATATTTGGCTCTAAAGCACAACAGGCCTTGAATATAATGCGGTGGAACAGTGGGGACAGTTTTCTACACTGAAACATATATGAAACCAGTAAATGCTACAACAGCTCACATCCCAGCCCACCTCCTGTTGCTGCTATTGCATTAATATAAATCTGTAGATTGAGCAACCTTAGATCAACATACAGTGATTGTTTTTAATAAGATAAACCCCAGCCTTTATTTTCTACTTACTCGTTCTATTGCAAAACATACGCAACTCTCATTGAAAACCACCTGTGCGCTAAACAGCACTGTATGATAAATACCACAGGTAAATACAGTACATACACAACAGCAGTGGCACTCATAAGCTCCCTATTTTCCTTATCTATTTGGTTCATCAGCTCCCAAACCAAAGCAGCAGAATGACAATTAATGCATATAAATCCCAAGTGAATATAGAAAATGTCACAGTGTAGTAAACCACAGTCTGAAATGCAGATTTTGCAGGATGCATTTAGCCGAAATGTAACTCATGATGCTTTGGATGCTTTCCAAAGGTAGAGCAACAACATGAAAACAATAATAAGCATAATATATCCCTAAAGTGTGAAATTATTAAACCTGTTAAAAATAAAATGATTAATAGGAAAGTGTAAAAAAAAAGTACAGGAACAGAAGTTTTAAGTTGTTCTAACTGTCAGGCTGTTGAACAGAAGGGAGCAGTGATTAATGTTATCAGTAACACCTGTGCTTCAATGACAAGTCAAAATGTCCGCTGTGAAAAAAAAAATAGGCCGATTTGACGACTGGGTGAGTGTTTTCGTTTAACCAATAGGAAAGGAGCTCTTGTGACTCTCAACCAATCGGACTCAGCCGCTCATCCCCTCAGTTAAAGCAGGTATAAAAAGCCCTGCGTAGCATGATTCAGTAATAGCTTCTCACACAGGACTCCTCGAAATCTGGTTGTGAGAGTTAGATTTATCTTTTCACCCTTACTTCAGTCCCTTTACACACAGCTTCGGGGAACATGGTGAGTATTGAATAATGGCGACTTTTTTTGATTCATTTCACCAGGCTTATATGCTCAAAACTAGCATCAATGGTCAATTTAAGATATTGATCAGCATTAGCTCACCTAATTGCTGCCCTTTTAGCTTTAGCTAACCTTCCTTAGGATGTGAAGAGCAGTTAAACAATCTCATGTTTTATGGTAACCTCATGTTTGACTGCTATTTTATTCAAAGTTAGGTGTGGTTGTGGTTAATGTTGTGTTCTCTGTAATGGAACCCCCCCCCCCAGCTGTTTCTAATGAAATCAACTAATCAAACACTTAACATATAAAAGTATTGCAGAGTATGTTGACTGGGCCTATGGGTATTAGAAGCTGTGAAAATTGTGAGTCCACGGATACAGTTTGGAAGGAGATTCTTAATGAGATTATATTTCTGCCTTACTCACAATTTGTTTTGCATAGATAACATGTTATGTGTTAGTCTAAATACATTTTAAGAGGCTAAATGCAGCATGTACTGGGTGATTTAACTTTGTTGTTGTTAATCTAAAGCATTTAATTATAAATAATGAACACAGATGTCTGGTAAAAGTAAATTGCCTTTGTTTTCCAACAGCGTGAGTGTATCTCAGTGCACGTCGGTCAGGCTGGTGTCCAGATGGGCAATGCCTGCTGGGAGCTTTACTGCCTGGAACATGGGATCCAGCCGGACGGACGGATGCCCAGTGACAAGACCATTGGAGGAGGAGATGATGCCTTCAACACCTTCTTCAGTGAGACTGGAGGAGGAAAGCACGTCCCCAGAGCTGTCTTTGTAGACCTGGAGCCCACTGTCATCGGTAAACTCATTAAATAATTGATGTGAAAAATATCAGTTTGCTTACAGTACTAACTTGTGCTAAATTCCTCTCAGACGAGGTGCGGTCTGGAACCTACCGCCAGCTGTTCCACCCCGAGCAGCTGATCACTGGCAAGGAGGATGCTGCCAACAACTACGCCCGTGGACACTACACCATCGGCAAAGAGATCATTGATCTGGTGCTGGAGAGGATCCGTAAACTGGTGGGTGACTTGATATCAGGAGGGATCTATTCCTAGATTTTATTCCTAATTCCAAATTAAACGATATAACTGCATCTCGTATGTGATTACTGTCTCTCCTTTTCTGTCCCCAGGCTGACCAGTGCACTGGCCTTCAGGGCTTCCTGGTCTTCCACAGCTTTGGAGGTGGCACCGGCTCTGGTTTCACCTCCCTGCTGATGGAGCGTCTGTCTGTCGACTACGGCAAGAAGTCCAAGCTGGAGTTCTCAGTCTACCCAGCTCCCCAGGTGTCCACCGCTGTGGTGGAGCCCTACAACTCCATCCTGACCACCCACACCACCCTGGAGCACTCTGACTGTGCCTTCATGGTAGATAACGAGGCCATCTACGATATCTGCCGTAGGAACCTCGATATCGAGCGTCCTTCCTACACCAACCTTAACAGGTTGATCGGTCAGATTGTGTCCTCCATCACTGCTTCCCTTCGTTTCGATGGTGCCCTCAATGTTGATCTGACCGAGTTCCAGACCAACTTGGTGCCATATCCCCGTATCCACTTCCCTCTGGCCACCTATGCCCCTGTTATCTCTGCTGAGAAGGCTTACCATGAGCAGCTCTCAGTGTCAGAGATCACCAACGCCTGCTTTGAGCCAGCCAATCAGTTGGTAAAATGTGACCCTCGCCACGGCAAGTACATGGCTTGCTGCGTTTTGTATCGTGGTGATGTAGTGCCCAAAGATGTGAATGCTGCCATTGCCACAATCAAGACCAAGCGCTCCATCCAATTTGTGGACTGGTGCCCCACTGGTTTCAAGGTTGGCATCAACTACCAGCCACCCACTGTAGTTCCTGGTGGAGACCTGGCCAAGGTCCAGAGGGCTGTGTGCATGCTGAGCAACACCACTGCTATTGCAGAGGCCTGGGCTCGACTTGACCACAAGTTTGATCTGATGTACGCTAAGCGTGCCTTTGTTCACTGGTATGTGGGTGAGGGTATGGAGGAGGGGGAGTTCTCTGAGGCCAGAGAGGACATGGCAGCCCTGGAGAAGGATTATGAGGAGGTTGGAGCTGATAGTGTGGGAGATGAGGGTGAAGGAGAAGAATATTAAACAGGCACATGTTCCTGTATCTGTTATGTCAAAAATAAAATTTGTTCATTGACAGCTCTTGTTTGTTCTTGAATACACATTCATTATGGTTAAAACCTTTCTAATAGAGCAGTGCAGACTGCTCTATTACTGTAGTTTTGACTACAGCTAAAAGCATTTTCTTATCTTGGGCTGTGTCAAACTGGTTTGAAGTTGTACAGTAAAATAATTAGTTCTAGAAGAACATTACTGATTTCATGTTGAATTTAACAACTGTGTGGTTATAAATTTGCTTTTCTAAATTTTAAGCTCAAACTCAACACTGCTTCAGAATATAGCCTTTTTTGGTTTGCCATCTTAATAGATTTCTCAATTTATATTGTCTGCTACATGGTAGAAGGGAGTTACAAACTAAATTTCACTCTATAACCTGTTGTACTAACATATCGTACCTGCCTATCGAAAGTGCAGAGACCTTGCTCCTCCACTTGGTGGCAGTGGTGTTCAACAGATGTTTGAACCTCACACCACTCCAAAATGGGGAAACGGACTAAATTTCATGTTTGTGGGTCTACAGCGTGAGGTGTTCAGTGTAACATTTTGCAGATCTCACATTTAATACTTTAGTGTGATTTATGCTTCATGTGAGAACTGCCTGAGACAAACTGAGGCCTAACCAGTCTGGTTTAAAATAGGGTGTGGTATTCTCTGTGGCCCATGGGAGGGATAGGGAGGTGTCTCATACTGGCAGACAGGCAGTATTTACTTCTGCTCTTATTAGACTGGATTTCTTCTGGATAATACTATTTGAAAATGTGGGAAAAGAGGGAAAGATGCATCCAGTACATTTGTTATAGACTGGCTTTACAAACAACACATTCACAAGTGTTGTAAAAGTTTTTATTTAATTTTGGCTTTGTAATTTTGACCAGGTTTGGCTACACAAATGCATCTTCAAATTCAATGTTATTTGATTTTATTAAATGCACCAAAACAGACAAAACAAAATGGCTACATTACACTGACTTGTATGAAAACCTCTGTACTGCACTTAGAGTATTATCTTGTGTTATTCATTAATGCATTATTAGATTAAGGAAAAATTACTAGCAAAATGTATTTTAAATATGATCATGGCAGATTGATTAAAACTGTCAATTTTTGTAGGTTTTCCTTTTTCAGGCGGTCTGCGTTCATTTCCAAAGTCAAAGGCAAAAGAATTTCAGCTCAAACCCTCTGTCCTTTTTTAAAACCCATGTATTACTGGGTAAAAGAACAATTGAGAAATATTAAATAGCACACGTGCAGAGCGCCTTTCTCATAAGACATGGAGTTAAGAACCATTCTGAAATTTTCTCTGTCTCACAGCCATGCGGCAATTGGACTCTTTTGGAAAATAAATTTAGGTTTGCTTTCGTCTGACAAAAATGCTTTTGAATGCTGAAAAGACGTGTACTTCACAATGGTACAAAAATACAGACACACACAAAGTGCCCTCATGCGTACAAAAGTTGAACTCATATTTGGCTCTAAAGCACAACAGGCCTTGAATATAATGCGGTGGAACAGTGGGGACAGTTTTCTACACTGAAACATATATGAAACCAGTAAATGCTACAACAGCTCACATCCCAGCCCACCTCCTGTTGCTGCTATTGCATTAATATAAATCTGTAGATTGAGCAACCTTAGATCAACATACAGTGATTGTTTTTAATAAGATAAACCCCAGCCTTTATTTTCTACTTACTTGTTATATTGCAAAACATATGCAACTCTCATTGAAAACCACCTGTGCGCTAAACAGCACTGTATGACAAATACCACAGGTAAATACAGTACATACACAACAGCAGTGGCACTCATAAGCTCCCTATTTTCCTTATCTATTTGGTTCATCAGCTCCCAAACCAAAGCAGCAGAATGACAATTAATGCATATAAATCCCAAGTGAATATAGAAAATTTCACAGTGTAGTAAACCACAGTCTCAAATGCAGATTTTGCAGGATGCATTTAACCGAAATGTAACTCATGATGGACTCTTTCCTAAGAGAGTGAAGAGCAACAAGATGAAAACAATAACTTGGCTTTACAGCATTGTTGGATTACAGTTTTTGCTATTTCAGCAGTATTTTCTGGAGAGTTTTTTGATGCGACAGACACACACATTTATGACTACCCAATGAATATTTCTCAGCTTTTTTACCACATTGCAGATAAATCATTCCCTAATCTTTCACACATTTGTGTCTCAACAATCAAGTTTAAGGCATAGTGGAGAGAATATTCAGTCTGCATATGTTATCAACATTCCTTTAGCTGTCAACTACCTAATACAAACAGATCTTGGGATAAAACATAATTATGTAGCGAGTGTCTAATCTGCCTGAATCTGTGTTGTGAGAGCCAGGCCGCTTGTGCCAAATAAAGATTGAGTTAAAAGCCTCCTTTTGCAAAAATGTTGACACGCTTGTGACAAACTGCGATGAAGGTGAACTGAGACCCTGCTTCTCCAGTGTAAGCACAGCGAACATACTCATACAGACAACATGCAGCCCTGACTTTAACATGCAAACATCATCATATTCAGATTTACTGAATTGTTTCAGTCATTCAATGTCCTTCAGTTTGTTAAACCTCTGGAAAGAGAGGAGCTTCACAGAGCCTCACGCAGTCACACCAACAAACACCTACAGAAGAGCTGCAGCTGTCTGCGGAAGGCATCTTTTCCTCCTCAGCGGTCTCTTTGATCTCTGGTCCTAACTGAGGAGGAGGCAGGCCATCTCTCTCCAACACTGTTGGTGACCTGCTGCACATAAACATTTGTCTTTTAATGGACTCCTTGTTCTCACTATATCACTTTCTTTTTTCCCCAGCAGGTTTTGACATCACATTTATTACCTGAGGTGGTGGACAGTTTCTCATGACAAAATGTGTACGAAGAGAATGGCCAGGCCAATATTGAGCAGGATAACCATGCAGATCATTATGGTGTTTGGGCCCTTGAAAACAAAGCAAAATATATGAGAAATTAAGTCAAAATAACTCAACAGTAACACTATATGCTTACTGTTATGTTTCACACCTTGTGAATGTGTAAAATTACTGGAGGTTTGTGAACATTACTACTTAGGAATATTTCTACATTTCGGGAAAATATGCGAATTACATTTTTTTTTGCTGAGATCGATACCCAACGTATTATCTGCATGTTCAATACAAAGCTACAGCCAGGAGACGGTTAGCTTATCTTAGCATAAAGATTATGAGCAGGAGGAAAACCTGGCTCTGTCAAGTGTACCTGCATCTCTAAAGCTCACTAATTAACATGTGATATCTTACCTGTGGGCTTTAGAGGTGCTGGGAGCCAGACTAGCTGTTAGCCAGCTGTTTGTTTACAGTCTTTGTGCTAAGCTAAGCTAACTCCTGGCTGTAGCTTCATATTTAACAGAGAGGTAACATGAGAGTGGTAACAAACTTCTCATTTAACTCTGAACAAATAAGCATATTTCCCCAAAATGTCAAATTATTCCTTTATTCCTTTACAAAGCAAATATTTAATAAGAAAGTGTAAATAATTTGTACCAAACAAAGTGGTTTTACCTGATCCATCAAATACATTTTCTGGGAAATATTCTGGACACACTAATAATGAAAGCACTGTAAAACCAATAGCTCTCATATAAAGATTGGAAAGGGATAAACTTTTAGGAAGTAAAAAAGTAAAAGTAGCACCTCCACAAGAAAATAATATTTATCACAATGCATGAAAAAAGTGTGTCCACATAATGCAGCGTGGCAACTTGGAAATAGGACAGTTAACCTGCACTTGATGGAAATCAAAGTCACAACGAAGTGCTTTCCTTAGATGAGTCAAGGTGACTTTGACATCCATGGCTTTAGATGATGTCCAGACATTTTATTGTACTCGGTCAAGCTCAAGCTACATTTTTTTAGTTAAACAAGGCTAAAAGTTAAGAGAGTCTACAACCATGCTAGCAGCTCTGTGAGTCTGTCTGACAATACAGATATGAGTACAGGAATGTAATTAGTCTCACAGGTATTTGGTCATTAACCAAAGTATTGGACAAATTAAAATGTTGACCTGATGGTGTCGCTAGTGGGAAAGATAAGGAATCACGAAGTTATTACAGTTTATCCTGAGGGGAACATGGATGTTTGTACCAAATTCCATGTCAACCCATCCAATTGCTGTTCAAAACTAATATTTTCAACCTAATGATGGCGCTAGAGGAAAAGTTACAGGATCACCAATGTAAGTATAATTCCTCCTCTAGGGATCATGGATGTCTGTACAAAATGTTTTGGCAACCTGTAGTTGTTCACACATTTCCGTCTGGATCAAAGTGGTAGACTGACATTGTTGACCCTACAGCAAAGCTGCTGACATGCCTATTTGTCTGTTTACATTCCCCCAGACGCAAATAAAAAGAAATGCACTGCAGCACCACGTGTATGTATAGAAATAGCAGTATATGTTGTTTTATTTTAAATGTTACCATATTCTAATATCCATTTAATTATCTAGTAAGTTCTATGCATGTAGCTTGAAGGGACTACAAACTTTCATTTAGTTGCACAACCTTGTGTTGTATAAAGATAAACTACCTTGATGCTTGACACTTGAAAAACAATTAAATGTGAGTTTGTATGTACATTTACTGTCTTACCTCCAGCTCCAAAGACTCTGCAGTCACCTCGTTACTTGGGCTCGACACCATGGCCTTCATTCTGGTTTCTGCTTTGGGCTCCACCTTCGGAGGTGTTTTGGCAACAATGGCTTTGGCTTCCACTTGCTTTTGTACCATTTTAGGCTCAAGATTGGGTGCAGGTTTTGGAGGTGGAGCTGGGCTGGGTTGTCGTTTTGGTAATGGCTTTGTTTCTGCTTTGCTGGAAGGCCTGCTCACCTCCCTGGACTCCACTTTGTTCTCAGAGACAGACAGCGCTCGTTCGTGGACTGATGGCGGTCTTTCAGTTTTGACCTCAGTGGTTTTAGGCTCGGGGGTGACAGCTTTGGAGGACACCCTGGAGCTGGGGCGCGGGGCTTCTTCTTCATCTGGAGAGATGAGGCTATTTCTTACAGGGGCAGCAGCAGCAGCAGGAGTGACGTCTGGAGCTTTTGCCTCGGTGTCTAACTTCTGCAGGGGCTTGATCTCCAGGTCAGAGCCTTGCCCGTTCTTGCTGCTCTGACGGCTGGGGGTGCGAGAGGGGCCTCGGTTGCTGGGGGCACCTCCGCCCTCAGGTGCAGCCGAGGCGGGAGCAGATATGGAGATTGAAGGGGTGGTGGGGCGACTGTTGGACCTGCTGTTGGGTTTACTGCTACCCTTACTGCCACCATCTTTACTGGTTTTGTCTTCATTCCAGCTTCCTGGACTGAGGAGTTTAGGGTCTTCCTTGCTGATGATGCCTGGGCTGGGGGAGGGGGTGCGGCCTGGTGATGAGCCAGGCATGAGACTGTCCAGTTCATTCATTAGTGGGCTTTCGGGTGGCGTGGGCAGGGGCTCCTCTTCAGCAAGCAGCGGCTCATGCATAACAGGGTCTGCATTCTCAATGCCCTCCACGACCTCCTGTAACACTCTCTTCTTCAGATACTCAGGACCTGTGTGAGACCAATTCAATCAGTATATTAGTGTTTTTCTCATCACAGAGTCTAATATATTAAGAGCAATGATCAGCACTGGAGAGTATATAAACATTTAGAAAACATTTTTTGGTTAATTATTAGTGTCATTACCATAAAAAAATATATTTCTGCTGTTTCCCAGCTAACATAATTGTCATGGAGCACTCCTTTATCTCACAAGACAAATTATTACTACAGTAGGAAATAACAACTGGATGTAATTATAGAAACTGACTTTTTAATAATCTCCTGCTATCCACAAACCAGACCAATTTCCTTTAGACTATAATATCAGGAAATAGCTACAGGAGGAGAGGCTTTATAATTATATATATATATATATATATATAATTATGCAATTCTCTTCCTAAACTACACTAAATTCCTGTGACCAGGAAGAAACTACCGAGGCTGTTAGAGTGACAACTACTGTAGCTACCCTTGGTTATATTTGCTCACATTACAGAGAGAAAAAAAGAGAGTGCCAAAGAGAAACATTTCACCATAAGATAAACAAAAAAAGAAAGATATTATGTCAAAGACAAAGTGATATTTATTCAAAAGGACAAGGCTGACAATATTGTCAATAAATCTCATGATAAGACAAAAAACAATAAAGCGTTATATTCTTTCCATATTTTTTGATATTTTAAATTTACATTTACTGCCACAGCTGGTTTTTGGTCACAAACCGATTTGTTCCATCTGAAGACAAAAATCTTTAAAAACAGGTCACAAATGTATATAAAAAAAGGCTAAATAATTTCCTAAGAAAGCTGGGGACTGTAGTTTTCATTTTCGGCCACCAACTAGCAGGAGGTCGTTTGTAGGATTGAGTCAAAATAAACTACAGTGTGTGTGTTCATGGTAATGAAGAAACATGTCACCCAGTGCAACAGTGTGGCTCATTGATGTGTTTTTAATAGTCATTGGGAGGAATAATATATATCAGGCTTTGGCTACACTGATAATATTTGACAGTAGGATTAATTAATTGTTGGTTTGGATCTTTTTAATGAGATTTGTTGAAAATAAGAAATATATACAGTATAATATCACAAGACTTATCCTTTAAAGTGCGAGGCTAAGAGTTGTTTTTCCCACTGCAAGTAAACCAGATGGTGCACACGCTGACACTGTATGTCTGTGTTGTTGTCTCCTTGGTGAGAGATCTTTCATGTAAGAATGCATTGCGGTATTTGTAGTGTTAGTCAGAGACAATACGAGCAGCCACTGAGAAAGCTGGATGTGTCTGATTATTTTAAGCTCTCCACCGAAGGAGAAAGCAAGAGAAAAATGCAAGAGGCTCCTATATGGCTGGGCTTCTTTTGTATGCAATGTGTAAGCGAGTGTTGACCAGACTCGCAATGAAACTGATATGATCCCTTCAACCCAATAAGATGTTCCTTTTTTAGACATTAAAATGCGACTACCCTTGTGGTGAGCCTCAGCCAAGGATCTGCTAGCTCAAGCTGGAGGTATGCACAGACACACATTATAAACGTGGTTTGCAGTTTATATTTGCTGTTTCCTTCAAATAATGATACACCGTAAGTCAGTAAGAGTTGTTCAAGTCATGCCATCTAAAGTATTGATGTGTAAGCTATTTATATTGACTCCACAAATATAAAGCTATAGTATGTGGTGTGCATTTTGTGGTGCATTTGCATTTGGGAACTATGGTAAATATGAGCCTTCTACAAAAAAATAATTTATTATATCCAATTTCAGGTGAAAATAACAGCTTGAATACATCTATGTCTGTGCTTGGAGTCTTTCATGCAGTTGTTTCTATACTGTATCATCTTTTTCAGAGGGGTACCATGGTGTTAATATCCCTAAAGTTAGTATGTTTTGCATATTATTATCCATCTTTCAGAATTCTTCCCAGATAAAAAGTCCACTGACCTGGCTGGTAGAAAGAAGGAGAGAGCTCTTTGGCCACCAGTCTGGCAATGTTGGACTCACTGTTGGCGGCCTGGGCGGCCTGTTCAGCTGCCTCTGCCTTGGCCTTTGAATGGGCCGTCCTGCAGGGGACAGATGCAACACAATTCACTGGAGCTACAACAACCATCCAGATGTTCTATTTTCATTTTACTGTTAGTGGCATCAGTTCTAATCTAAAATAAGTCCATTCATGCACAAACTATTAATTGTTTCCAAGTAATCAATGTAAGTTTAAAAGAAGAGTTAGACTTCCTGGGAAATATGCTTAGATAAGAAGATGTATACCACTCTTAAAAGCTACAGCCAGTAGCTGGTTAGCTTAGCTTAGCTTAATGACAGGTAACAGGGGGACACAGCTAGCTTGGCTCTGTCCAAAGGTAACAAAATTAACACCTATTAGCACCTCTAAAGCTCAATGATTAACACACTGTGTCATGTTTTTTGTTTTCCAGTCTTTATGCTAAGCTAAGCTGACCAGCTGCTGGGTTACAAGGTAGATTTATTTGTCATTTAACAACACAGGATTGGTGAACGAGATAAAGTTTGTAGTTCCCTTCATGTTACTCACAAAAAGCAAAAGTTACATACAAAAATTGGTGGTATCGGTCTTTTGAATCTTTGCAAGAAGCGAATGAGTTCATTTCCCAAAATGCAACAAACTCAGCTCACAGAAAAGTGCTCCAAACAACAAAAACGAATGATGACAATATCACACTATCTCAGATGAGAGATTGTCACCTGCATTTACAAAACTCTATAGACTCTTATAACTTTATACACTTCTGGACATAATTTAAAACAAAGTGGTCACATAACGCTTAACCGATTCGTAGATCAACAGAAAATAAGCTGACAAACGTTTTGCTGAAGTAAAAATACCAAATATTCACTACTTTCAGCTTCACAAATGTGAGGATTTGCTACATTTCTGTATATATGCGACAGTAAAGTGAATATCTTTGGGTATTGGACTGTTGGTAGGAAAACAACAAGCAATTGGAAGACAATTCATTGGGTATGATGGGCATTTTTGGCATTTTTTACTATTTCTGACAGTTTCTGGACCAAACTGTGGAGAGCAGAATGCAATAGTATAAAGGCAGCAACGGGATGATGCAATATTCAGTGAGTGAAATAATTTGCATTACTAAACTTTTTATTTTACTTTTAAATGGGGTGGTGATGAAGCAGTGGATAAGACATATGCTTTTGGTGTGAGAGTCCCGGGTTCAAGTCCACTGTGACACACCAATGTGTCCCTGAGCAAGACACTAGTTTCTCCAGAGGCGTGTGACCTCAGACATATATATAACAACTGTAAGTCGCTTTGGATAAAAGCGTCAGTTAAATGAATGATTATTATTATCCGTTCTACAGTTTGTCACAATGTCACATATTTTGCGATGTTTTATGCACTTTGACCTTCACCTTGACCTTCTTGATCAAACTAAATACAACCTTGAATATGAACCCTTAGATGATGGCTTAAAACATTTTAAGACTTAAAAAAAATCCCACAGCACAGGGCTTGATAATAGTATTCAATCATGTTTAAATGAAGGCCAGGGATGGATGGCTGCTGGTCATATGGCTCATTAGTATTATTAGCTACCGAGAGAGGAGGTGTCCTTTTCTGCTGTTGAGCTGAGACAGAAATAAATTATGCTTTTATTATTTATGCCCCCCCCCCCCCAGCGAGACAATGAGTTATTGCTGGCAGGTCACGGAGGTTCCATCATCACACATATTTCTATCTGATAGGGAGACAGAGAGCTGGCAACAAGAGAGAGGACTCACTGGAAGGAGTACAGCAGTGAGGCAGCCATTTGCCTCACAAAAGTTTCGACCAACAGTGGACAACAAGATCGGG
Organism: Micropterus dolomieu; assembly: GCF_021292245.1. Lineage (NCBI taxonomy): Eukaryota > Metazoa > Chordata > Actinopteri > Centrarchiformes > Centrarchidae > Micropterus > Micropterus dolomieu. Next base: position 5,835,078 of record NC_060157.1, read on the forward strand.
AGAGTTTGTGCATAATGCAACACTTGTGGTAATGTAATTCTGAATGTTCTCCCTGCGTTTCTCAAACTTTCTCCTTTAAATCAATGAGAACAGGTAACAGAACAATTCTGGGCACTTTTATTTAAAAAAAAAAAAAAACCAATAAACATACACAATAGACCATAAATACAAAAATGGGGCAGCACACTTTCACAATATGTTTATTTCCTATCATTTCTATTATTATGATTATTATTATTATGTTTCTCATTAAATAACAAGGCTAAGAGTGTCTAGCTGCTCTGTGAGGCTGTACTGTAAATGCTTACACCATGATAACATTCTCACAAAGCTAACATGTTACTGTTTAGCAGATATAATGTTTACCTGTGTGTTTAAAGTAATGCTAACGTTTGTTAATTATCACTAAACACTATTTATTTAGCTGTGTGAATTTTGGTTTTGCAGGTGTTTAGTCTTTAATAAATTAATGAACAAATTAGAATTTTAAGGGATCAGCAAAGATATTACAGTTCATCCTTTGGGGAACATGAATGTGTGTACCATGTCACGCCAAACCCTCCAACAGCTGTCAAGACATTTTATTCAAAACCAAAACTGTCAACCTCATGAGTGAGGCAAGGGGAAAAGTCATAAGCATTGATAATGTGGGCGCCATATACCAAACATTGTGCCAATCCATCTTGTAGAAGAAGAAATATCCAACTGGATAATTTAATGAACTTGGACTGCCACCCACACTCTGTGACTGGCTCCTGGCAGGTCCCAGTCAGTCAGGATTGGCAGCAGAACCTCAGCCACCATTATAACAAACATTGGCACTCCACAGGGATGCGTCCTCAGCCCCATCCTCTACACCCTGTTCACTCATGACTGTGCTGCCTCCCACAAGGACAACATCATACTGAAGTTCGCAGACGACACCGCAGTGAGGACGAAGTGGCCTACAGGAGGGAGGTGGTCAGCCTGGTGGCGTGGTGCGAGGACAACAACCTCAGCCTTAATACTGACAAAACGAAGGAGACAATAGTGGACATGAGGAAGGAGAGGAGACCTCATCAGACACTATTCATCTGGGAGCTTGAGGTAAAGAGGGTGAGCAGCCTCAAATATCTGGGCTCCACATCAGTGACGACCTCAGTTGGACACTGAACGCCACACAACTGGTCAAGGATGCTCAACAGCGGCTGTACTTCCTGAGGAGACCGAGGAAGTTCGGTATGTCACCTAAAATCCTCAGCAACTTCTAAAGGTGCACTGTTGAGAGCATTCTGACCAGCTGCATCACCGTGTGGTATGGCAGCACTACTGCAATGGACTGCAAACGCCTGCAGAGAGTGGTGAAGACAGCTGAAAAGATCACCAGGACTGCAGAGAATCTACCATCAAAGAGTCCACAGGAGAGCTGCCTTCATTATCAAGGATCCCACTCACCCCCAACACATACTGTTTACACTTCTACCCTCGGGTCGGAGTTACAGAAGTGTGAAATGTAGGACTACACGACTGAAGAACTCTTTCTACCCCACTGCCATCAGGCTCCTGAACAGTTAATAGGCATGTGGACTCCATTATCATGCCCATCTTTACACTGTACCATGACATGTTAATTGCACTATTTTTGCACATCTGCACATTGCTCCATGCACAATTTCCACATGTATATAATTAATCAGTTGCACAACTGTTAATTCGTCTGCCTGCACAACGACTTCTGACGTTTACACTTTGTATTTTCTGCTGTTTCTGCTTTTACTTTTATTGTAGGCATTTGGTGTGGACAGCAAAGTAAGAATTTCAGTGTACAGGAAAACCTGCTGGTGGTGCTATATTAAAATGTCAGGGGATCACCAAAGTCAGTAGGCTTGATCTACTGGGGACCTTGAATGTATGAAATTTCATGGCCACCCATTCAATAGTTAAATCTATATCTAATAAGATATCTCAGTAAATAGGTGGCCTGATCAGCCAACAGACTGACATTGACATCCCTCGATCCTCACTGCCATTTGTCCCACCTTAACTGTGAGAATTACTGATTGTGATTACTCTGTGGATACTTGACATGCTGTAACTTTACACTGAGCTGAAAATAGCTCCCTGGTCCACTCGAAGACTCAGTGGGGAAGGTGCTTCCCACTGGAACAATTAGAGACTCCTGAGGTTCCCTGTTGAAGATAGATGAGCTCCACCTGTCCACACACAAGTCAGCACCTCCTCTTCCAGGAACCTCGACACGCTGTTCGGTCAAATCTCACATGTTTAAACTTACACTGAAATCATTCATTAAAGGCAGAGTTATAATAACAACAGCTGCTATCTAGCAGCAAGCTTTTTTGGTACAACTCCCAAGGCAATGGCACAATTTAGAAGTAAATCATACCCCAAAAATACAACACACACACACACACACACACACACACACAGGTTAAACACAGGAATATACCATTTAATTGTGCCAACTATCTACCACTTATGAAGTCTGTAAACATCAAAAAAGTGTATTTGACAAAATAGCCTATATTATTACTGAAATGTGTCTCTTAAAGGATAAGGCTGCATATATTTTGTATGTATATTTTTCTGATTGTCACTAAACTCTGTCTCTTTCTGTCTCGCACTATGTTCTGACTTTCAAACATATACATGTGTGGTACTCAGCCCAAAGCCCACTGATTCCTACCTGAAGAACTGAGTTCACTAAAAGTGAACTTCTTAATATGAAAGGATAAGTCTGATGATATTCTAAATTTTATTTACATTTACTTCCCAAGCTGGTCTTATATAAACAAATATAAACTTTGATTTAAAAAATAGGCCCAGTGATTTCATAGAACAGCTGGAGCACTATAGTTTTTAGAAAACATTAGTCAAACAGGAGTAAATTGTGCATTTGCTGGGAGCTATGTTCAGTGGTGGCACCACAAAAATTTTCACCTTTCACAAGCCACAGATTTTGTCAATGCCTCACCAATGGTTCCACCAGCACAACTCTCAGTACCATAAATGTCCAGAAACCTCAGACTTTAGCGGTGCTAATCATCACATTTCCTTGAGTGCAGAGTGAGAGCTCACCCCGAATCAGCTTTATTGTCACTGAACGTAGTTTAACGAGATTTACAGCAGTGAAGATAAAAAGACATAAGATAAGATAAAAAGATATAAGATAAGATAAAAAGACATACAGGTAACAATAAATAATCGACAGAAATTCACATAAATGGTTAAAAACTGGAATCAGCAGGAGTAAAGGATATTGCACAGTCCACGTATCAAAAAAAATATTGCACAGTTAATATATAATAAAAAAATATTGCACAAATTCCAGTGGCCATCATAGCACTCAGACATGATACTGAGTAGTACTGTTCATTGTTTTTGACACTTCAGTTCTTTTAGGGCTTGTTGAAAGAAACTGTTCAGGAATCTGGAGGTGCGGGTCTTAATGGACCTGTAATGTCTCCCAGGAAAACAGGAAAAGGAAAAGGAAAACAGCAGCTTCTGACACAGGTTCACCTTCCTGAGTGCCCTTAGAAAGTAGATGCGCTGCTGAGCCTTTTTCACAAGCGTGGTAGTGTTATTAGTCCATTTGAGGTCCTCAGAGATTATTGTGCCCAGGAATTTGAAGTTGCTGACTCGCTCAACCATGTCTCCTTTGATGTATAGAGGAGCATATTCTCCTTCCTTTTTCCTAAAGTCAATTATCAGTTCTTCTATTTTAGAGGTGTTGAGTACCAGGTTGTTAATGTGGCACCATGCAGTCAGTTTCTGGACTTCATCCCTGTAGGCAAACTCATGTTTTTGGGCTCCGTGACCCTGTACACAGGATAAGTGGTTGACGATGGATGGATGGATGTTCTTGGGCATCCATTCTGCTGGGGATGATGGTATTAAACACAGAGCTAAAATCAACAAACAGCATTCTCACATACGAGCCGCAGGTGAGCTGGTGCTGTGTGAAAAGTAGTGTTGATGGTATCTTCTGTTGACCTAATTGCTCTGTAGCATATGTTGGCCCAGAGGATTTAATGTGTTTTAAGACAAACCTCTCAAAGCACTTCTTTACAGTAGAGGTAAGGTGCACAGGTTTGCAGTCATTTAGGCTCCTGATAGGTGTTTTCTTGGGTACTGGGACAATGGTGGCAGATTTAAAGCATTTAGGAACAGTGCATGTAGACAGAGATAGGTTAAAGATGTTTGTGAATACCTCGGCCAGCTGATCTGTACAGCCCATAAGAACCATCCCCGGTATGCCGTCGGGGCCAGCCGCCTTCCTGGGTTTCACACCACGGAGCACTCTTCTGACATCCTCTGTGGTCACAGTAAGTGGCAGGTCATTAATAGCTGTCAGTAGAGCAGGCCCTGTCTCCGTCTCAGTCATCTCAAAACGGGCAAAGAAGTGGTTGAGCTCTTCAGCAAGCAGGTTCCTACTGGTGTTGATTATTGGATCCTTGCTGCCCTTGTAGTTGGTTAGATTGTGGTTGTATTGCATTGTAAAGGAAAAACAGATATAATCCTAAAATAACCAGTCAAGTATTCCAAATATAGTAGATGTTGAATTAGTGCTATACAGTAGTATCACTGAACCAGTGCCACCAGGAATTAAAGAGCACAGAGTACTGTGTTTCCTTAAAGGAACCCTGTATTTATAAAGGGCGAGCAACGTAATAATATATCCTCCGCTGTGGTTATAGTTGCTGAAATTGGCTAGCATAGCTGCTAATGTCACGGTAGGTGGTAGAGCTAATATGGGGATTGTTTTGACTGTACTTCACAGAAAAGCCATTGTTCAGCTGTTGGGTATTTATAAACATTTGATTCCGACAGTAATATTATATCATGGAAGTAATATGCCTCCATATGCCCTGATATGTCACTCAGCATCTGTATTAATTTATTGACTACTACAGAATACCAGGCATCTTAAAAATGACATCAGTTCAGTTAATGACAATACTTCCAGAAATACAGATACAATCAAATTAACTTAAATTAACAATATAATAAATAGTAAATAAAAACTGAATTATACAATACATTTAAATTAAAGCAAAATAAGATAAGTATCATCTAACAGTGTGTCAGGTAGTTTTAATTACTTTTTACTATTAATGTCTCAAAGATTTAAGAACTTTGGGAGCTTTTAGTTGTGGTTTTAGTGATAACGCAATCAAACACAATCCTGCTGAGAATGACGAGATACAGGCTGTAGATTCAACCTACACAAACTATTTTTGGCCACTTGCAGGCAGTGGAAACATGTTGTGAACACAACACAAGTAACAAGTTTGTTACAAATAAAAGTCCTGCTAAAAGTACAAAAGTATTGGCATTATAATGTACTTAAAGTATTGAGAGTACTCATAATGCAGAATGGCCCATTTCAGAATCGTGTATATTATATTATTGGATTATGCATTGTGTTCATCAATTTAATGTTGCAGCTGGTAATAGTAGAGCTAATTTGAACTACTTTAAATACTTTTGGGTCGTTTAATCTATAATAATACATAATCAGTATTAGTTGATTTTATTTTGTTTCAAATAAAGATTTCAAATAAATGTAGTGGATTAAAAGTACAATATTTCCCTCTGAAAAATAGTTTAGTTGAAGAAAACGGAGTTAGTCAACAGTACTTGAGTAAATGTACTTAGATGTTTTCCACCACTGCAGACAGACCTGTCAGATTTTTATAAGCCCCCTCCTACAATACAACAAAAGGATTCAGGTCAAAATTGGCCCTTTAAATTGTATAACTGCTGCAGTCTGTGTCGGCCCTCCAGTGCTTCTCTGCAACTAAACATGACATTTGACACTGTGACCTAAATACCCTTTATGCTTTTAGGGCTGCCTTGAGGAGACGCTTGTTGTACTCTAAGGAGTGATGAAGAAACTGAAGAAACTGCCTTCAACACCAAAAGCCATGAGATCACAGAATAATATATGCCTTAAATCTTAATTTAGAGCCTGTGCAAATGTAAAAGCCTTTCATCAAATAGGTCCCGCTGTTCAGATGTTTTGTAACCATTTGTTTTTTTTGTCAGGCTGCAGTTGCCCTGTAGGCTGCTGATGGCGAGAGAGATATTCTGGCATTCTGGCATGTGCCACTGGATCTTTGTGGATGGTCCTATTCGACTTTGTAGCAAGTGTGTGTGTGTGTGTGTGTGTGAGAGAGAGAGAGACAGAGAGGGTGATTTTGTTTCTATAAAAAGACAAAATGTATCAGAGTATAATCAAATCACTTTGCCAAAAAACACATACAACAAGAACTAATTGCAACCTCATTATTGCAACATTGCTAAGCGGTCACATGAGGAATAGCACCCGAGATCTCATTAATTTCTCTCATTACTCACCATCTATTTTTCCCTGTGTGATTAAGTAAATAACTCATAAAAACAGACTGCAAATAGTCCTGCGCTAAGGTAAGACTTGAACTTTGTTTACAAATGTTACGACCAGCTGATTTCTCACCAAGACAAAATGCTAGAATCAGCAGTACAGTATGAAATCCAAGCTGCACAACTAAAGCTAGGTGTGGTACATATATACGCTAACCCTTTATACCCAAGCACTTGCTTATGAGCTGTGTCATATTTATATCCGCAGAACCATTTGACACCACTGCTGACGCAAGATGGACCGAGATTTGTGATCTCCAAACTGTTGCCGACTAGCAGCAGAGCTAAAGCACACAGTGGGTGATAGAAACTGTGTAAATCAGCAGGCGTACACATAGTTGTGTACCATGTGGACAAGTATTTAATTTGAGTAAAGTAAAAACTTGATATCGATGTGCAGACATAAGGAGAGGCACTGCAGTTCAGCATAACAAAGTCTGTGTGTGTGTCTGTGACTAGACAGGAAAGATGGGGTTTGGAGGCAAGGGGAGGGGGGATAATCAGCTGTTGCATTCCCCTGTGATTGTGATACAGCAAGAGTGTGCCTGTCCTTATTTAGTCAGGGCTCCTCTGTGACCACAGGGCCCCTGTGTGTGTGCGTCATTTACACCCTGTCCTGCAACACAGGTCCTCCTTTAGCCAGCCCATGCAAGAGAACAACAGACAGTCCACAGAGTGTCCGAATGCCAGTGAACGCTTAGAAAACTGGACTTGAAGAGGCCAGGTCTGGCATCCCATGCGGTGCACAGGTTGTACATGTATTTTTAACCGTCAACTTCATTGCCAAAGGATCATAGAGTGAGGAAACTACTGCCAGGAACAGATGTGTCATGTCTCCACTGCTTATATAATAACAGTTTTAACATGCAGGACCACTGGAGAGTGGCTGTTGTTTAGTTACTGTGGTGGCAAAAGGTTCAGATCATTTACTTAAATAGAAGTAACAATACTAGAATGTTAAAATACTCTATTCCAAGTTAAAGTGCTGCATTAAAAATCATTAAAAGTACAGAAGTATTATCACCAAAATGTACTTAAAATAATCAAATATAAAAGTATTCTTTCTGCAGAAAATTTCTGCTTTGACCGATGTATTATTACAAAAGACAATTAGATTGTTAATACTGATGCATCAGTTTGTAAACAGCATTTTACTGTTTTAGGTGGTTGAGGTGGAGCTAGTTTTAACTACATTATAAACAGTTTAGTCCAGTGGTTCCTAACCTAGGGGCTGGTCACTAGATAAATCTGAGGGGTTGTGAGATGATTAACAAAGTTCTGATTCACAAATATGGTTAAATTTTTTGCACTTTAATCTCTAAGTACTTTTTGTGAAATATTGGATAATATAACAATTGTATAAATGAAACCATGTGAGAAGTTATGAGAGGAAATGTCTATTTGGTGGAGATTTATGAAACATGTGACAAGGGGCTCCAACTTGACATGGCTTTTTACGTAAGATTGGGAACCACTGGTTAAATATATAAAAATATTTTTTATTTTAAAAATTTATCCAAATGTTTGCATGTAAAATTGTAATCTGAAAAATAGTAGCACCAGCTGTCAGCTATATGTAGTTAAAGTACAATATTTCCTTGACTTGAAGTATAAAGTAGCATAAAATGGTAAAGTGAAATAAAGTAAATTAATTAAAGATCCGTGTGTAAAATTACCTCCAAACTGTACTTACGTACTGTATTTGAGTAACTGCCCACCTCTGATCTTCCAGTAGTTCGGAGTTTACTCAAGAATGTGGTGAAGATATATTTCCTATGAGGTCATGTTTGGTTTATAAAGGTGTTTCTGAAAGCAGTCCTACATAAAGTGTTTGCTTCCATTCTCAGCTCTGTCCAGGCGCCCATGGGTGTGCTGTAGGTGAGCTTAAAGCACTGATAGAATGAACACCGGCCCATAACTCTTATATAGTGCTTATCCTTGGAGTACAATATTTAGATTTCAGTCTGCAGGGACAGGGGTCTGCAGTCCATCAGTGCAGTAAACACTGAGCTTATTTCAGGTGCTGAAGATGACAGTGGACAAAAACACCACCGCCTTGTACGGTCACAGACAAACTGAAGGTGGACGTGTGCATGTATGAACAATATACAATGTAAGAAAACCGTTTCCCTGTAGTTTGACTGACCTGTTTCATGTGAATCGATTTCAGAATGCACCGTGATTAGAAAGAGGTGTAAATATTCTCATATTCAGTTTCTTAATCAGACAGGTACAATCACCTTTTCAACACGCTAGACTGACATATACTCCTGGATCTGGTCTGTCACTAAGTTGAAGAAACTGTTTGACATTTTGAGAAATACACTGATTTGCTGAAACAGCTAGCCTGGCTCTGAACAAAGTAAAAAACTAAATGCACCTACCAGCACATTTAAAGCTCACTAATTAATGTGCTAATAATTAATGTGCCAATTTTTGCTTAGCTAAGCTAACTGGCTGCTAAAGACATGAATGTGGTATCAACCTTCTCATTTAACTCTCAGCAACAAAACAAATTTTGTTGTGACTTTTTGTCATCACAAAATGAAAAACTGTTCCTTAAAGATTTACATTTTAGACAGCTGTAGCACACTATATAATCAAATATAAATGGGCTACAAATAATATATTGCTAGGTTATCTTAAAATGTTGTGGTAATATCTTCTAATTCTCTGAGCTAGTCAAAGGTACAGTCACCCAACTGGGAACCATTTTTGTAAAGATGTCTCAGGGGGCCGCGAAAAACTGACATTGTGACATTGCTTGTTCGTGGTAGGGTAAGGCAACAGTGTGAACAAAGTAGATTCTTTCTATTATTTTCAAATGGTGCAATCATTGTAAAAACTGAAGTCCTAACAAACTGTATTACATCCATTATGGAAAACCACAATGGGCTTGAACATTTGATTATCCAGAGTGTGATATGAAATCCTGTGGTTCAAGCAGCGTTACTCTGAACAGCCACTTTAGACACTGCACTATTTCATGTCTGTAATACATTATGAAATAAACATAATGGCTCTTTGGTTGTGTTTTTTTATTATGGTAATTACTGTGACCAGCAGACAGAGTCAGTAAAGTGATTGAGTGTCTCTTTTTATTGTTTTTGTCTCTGTTTTCCCCTCATTTACTTTCATACACTGCCCTTTCAGTAAACTTAGCACCAGTTTCTGTGAAAAATATATACTCTGTGATCTTTGAAAAACCCATAAGCTCTGACATTAATTACTGATGTTCTGACGGTATTTACAGAATACTCAAAAACTTTTCTAACCATCTGGATAAAAAAGTAATCTGTTGCACGAAAATAAAAAGGATTTTTCCTATGTTGCGACTATATTTCGTATCTTGGTATGGTTGTAAAAGACATATGGACTTTCTTGTTTTGGGCAACATAAGAAACATATAAACACATTATTTTGCATGAAAATATAAAAAAATGCAATTTAACATCAATATAGACTTAAAAAATTGAAAAACAAATTTAAGTTGTATAAATTCAGCATGGACATTCTGTATGTGATTTCTGGCTGTCATCTTTGTTCTGAGGCGCAACTTATTTTTAAAAAAGTTAAAAATATTTTTTGTCATGCAGCAGATGGAAAATTTATATTATATATTTTATAATATTAACAGTCTTTGAGTATTCTGGAAATGTCTTCAGAAGAGCTTTAAGTGTTGTTATATGACATTTTGAGTTTTTTAAAGATCACTGGAGAATTGTTGTTTTTAGAAAAATGGATACTTAGCGCTGTAATGAGCCCCTGAAAGATGGGATTTCTTTTTCTTAAGTTATTTTTCATTCCCTCAGATCCCTAGAGAAAGGCTGAGCTATATTATGATCTAGTATAATGTATAATGGAGCAGACCTCTGCTGGCCACAGTGCAAGCAGATGCACCCTCAGCTGTGGCTTGGTTCGGCACGCGTCTGTCTCATTGCAGCTACATAGATAACTAGCGAAGCTCTTTCACAGACTGCTGCCGAGGCTGACTGAGACAGACAGTAGCTGTGATTATGACTTTTGCCGTTGTCATCACTGTGATCGTGTGTGTGCAGTAAGTTCACCTGGTTGTGCTGAATGTTGTACTGGAGCTGAACTCCTGTGGTATATTTTATTGGGTATATTTATCTTGAAAACAGTAATCAGAAGAGACTGATTGTCTATATAAATAGTTCTCTGATAAACAAGATGAAAAATAAATAAGAAGAAATATTTCTCCACCATCTGTTTTTACCTGGAAGCAGCGATCTCTGCCTTCTGCTTGCCGATGGCTGCGGCCCTCTGAGCGCCCTCCACCGCCCGCTCCACCTTGTGCTTGATCTTGGTTCCCTTCAGCTGGATCACCCTCTTCTTCATGGCCTTCACCAGCATGTTGTTCATGTACTTGCCCTCCTCCTTCCCTCCCTCGGCGAAGGTGGTGCAGCCGTAGCCGTGTCTCTGGTTGTTCAGCCACTCACCCTCGTACTTCAGCCCGCTGGACCTTTCACTTATTCCATATCCTGAGCGTTTGTCGTTCTTCCACTCTCCCATGTAGACCTCCGTGGTAGTGGCATCAATGTCTGCCTCCACTGGGGGGAAATCCTCAGCTCCGGCCAGGCTCTCATCCCCGATGCTGATGGTGGAGTTGGTGTCGCTGGCGTTGGAGCTGAGAGCCGATTCTGTCCTCAGGAAGCTGATCTTGCTCTTCTGGCTTGACAGCGAGGAACTTGAGTCTGACTTCTTTAGCTTACCCAGCAGGGAGCCCCTGCGGAACAGGCCCTTCTTCTTGGGTTTCACAGCCTCTGGGTCCACCTGGAGCGTGAGGGCGAAGCCTCCACGGGACGGTCCCAGGTGGGTAGGGGTGGGGACGGGTGTCTCCTCACCTGAGGCGTTGGTGGTGGTAATGATGGGGATGTCTTGCTGCAATACGGTGCCGTTGCTGTGCTCGCTTCGAAGGGAGGTCAGCGAGGTACGAAGGGGGGAGCGGACAACTGCTGCCATGCCATAGGGGACACTCTGACGGACCCCATAACCGTGCCGCATCCCACCAGTGAACTGACCCTGGAAAGTACCTGGAAACATCAGAAAAAAGGGATCAGTTTTTTTGTAACTGCACCACAGACCAAACTTTTAGCAATGCCAGCAGTGTGGCTCTATACAGATGGCAATGTCAGATGGTCCAGACTGATATACCACAACAACTATTTGATGGATTGCAATGATCTGTGGTACAAACATTCACTGTATCCAGAGGATGAATCCTAATCCCCTGACTTTTCCTCTAGTGTCACCAGCAGGTCAAAACGAATGACATTCCCATCAGCCTCTTCTGTACTTTGTGTTTGGTGCATATCAGCAGATGTTAGCATGTTAACACACTAAACTAAGGTGGTGAACCTGGTAAAAAATTATACCTACTTAACAGTAGCATATTAGCACTGTCATTGTGAGCATTTTGCTGATTTCAGCATTTAGCTCAAAGCACCGCTATGCATAACAGCTTCACAGAGTCTTCTGCCGCACTAGTCTACTGCCGCTAGCATGGCAGTAGACTAAACATGGCTTGCTAAAACTATGGAGCGAAAATAGTTAACTCTATATAAAACTAGCCATACTTTTATTTCTGCCTGAAGGTCATGGCTATCTTCAGTGTGAAAAGACTCATTCATTTATGCCCCCACTGAAGACACATACTGGAGGTCTCATTCTAAAATTGACATGTGTGTGGATTATACTGACAGCTAGGCCTCAGCCCGTGAGGCCAGGAGGGCATGGGGTTGTGGGCTATTATTAAATCCTGACATCTGGCGCTGTCACATCCCCCGATGCAACTTCCACCAGACTGGGCTTAAAGCTGATGAGTCAGCTGTTAAGGAGGGAAACCACTGATATTGTAAAGGTGGATATCACCACAATCGATTTTATTTGCCTAACTTATTAAGTTTCCTCTACACAGTCAAATGGTTGAGCAGGCGGATATTGATGTACCAGACTCTTGAGAGTATTGAAGGATTAAAAACCTAAATTAAAATGTTCAGGATTGTTTGTAACCTCTCGAGATAACCAACTCAGTTAGTATGGAGTAATTTAATTTTATCCAAACTAATCTTGCTTGTTAACAACAAACTCTTAATAACCAGTAGTGGAAATAAAGAAGCTAATTTACTCAATAACAGTTATGAGGTACTTTTACTTTACTTGAGTATTTACATTTTATGCTACTTTATACTTATATAAATAATAAATATTGTACCTTTTACTCCACTACAATTATCTGACAGCTGTAGTTACTACTAGCATTTTTATAGATTTAACTACACAACTGTCTATAAATATATAAGTAGTTCATAGTAACTTTACATACAAACATTAGCTACAATAAAGTGCTGCTTACACAGTAACCCATCAGACAATAATATAATATATAACACAGAGAGGGAACATTTTTCTGCATAATCTGTACTTTTGTTTTTGATACTTAAAGTACATTGTGCTGATGTATGGTGCTTTTGAATGCAGATCTTATTCTTGTAACTGAGTATTTTCACATGTCAGTATTCCTACTTTTACACAAGTAAAAGATTGGAATACTTCTTCCACCTCTGCTGATGATGGTGTAGTTTAACAAAATGGAAAGATTCCTGTGGGGTTTGATTTCCAACAAGCTTTGAGCACCTCTCTTGACTGACAGCAGCAGGGTTTCTTCTGGTTACACATCATAAACGACCATGAGGATCATGAGGCTGCTCGTTTTTTTCCTCAGTGATTTCTCTCCATGTCGCCTGTGATGAACTTGGTAAAATGGACCATATGGCCGCATTCGGCCTTAAGGGTTTTCATAAAATTACCACACTGTAATATAATCTAGTGGTGGAAAGTAACTTTTACTCAAGAATAATTTCCTTCTTTACTTTTATACTTTCCATTTTATGCTATGCTACATTTTACTCCTCTACATGTTTCTGTCAGGTATAGTTATTAGTTACTTTGCAGGTTCAGGTCTTACATACACAACATATGAGCAACACATAAAATCTAATGCATGTTTATACATTATGCTACCCAACAGCATATAAAGGAGTTAAAACTAGCTTCACCTCAACCAGCTACAACATTAAATACTCATTCAGAAGTAATAACATTCCATGATTGTAATATATATATATACATATAACAAACTGAAAGGGCCATTCTGCATAAGAAGTATGTTTAGGGACATTTGTCTAATACTAAGTTTTGTGTCTCCATTAAAACCCTCATATTGTCTTTTTCACACATCAGTTATGGTGTGCCTCAAGGGTCAATTATTGGGCCAATTTAGTTTCCCTTTATATGCTTCCCTTGGGTGATGTAATCTGACATGGTATTGCTTTTCATTTTTATGTAGTTGTCAGGGCCCGAGGCTCTGGAACAACCCGTCGGAGCAAATTAGGCTGTCTGAGTCAGTGTCTTCTTTGTTTTCTAACAACACACTTTTATCAGAAAGCATATCCTGATGTGAGACGCCTGTCTAATAGATTGTTTTTAAAAAAAAAATATTTCTTGTTTTTATTTTGCCCCTCCTGTATTTTATCTTTCACTGTCGCATTTCATTCCATTTTTCTCTCTGTGTCTATGTGAAGCACTTTGTTCTTTGTATTGATAGGTGCTCTATAAATAAAGTTTATTATTATTATTATTATTATTATTATTGACTTTGTAGGCTATTTTATGTCTTGACAGATGCCAATTACACATTAGTGCATCAATAATAATAATAATAATAATAATAACAATAATAATAATGCAGTGATAAATAGTAATAGTTTGAATATTTTTCTAAATATATTATAGATACATTTACCTTTGATACTTTTTTCTAATAATACTCATGTACATTTACTTTGCAGGACATTTACTTGCACCTGAATATTTTTATATTGCAGTATTGCTACTTTTACTCAAGTAAAGGATCTGAATGCTTCATCTACCACTACAGAGGCCCGCAGCTGCAATTTTATTGCACACGTTCACATTTCAATTGTGGTAAGTAACGAAGTAGGCTACATTTACTCAAATACTGTACTTAAGTACAGGTTTGAGATACTTGTACTTTACTCAACTACATTTCAGAGGCAAAAATTACACAGTAGTTGAAATTAGCGCCACCTGTACCAGCACCACCAGTGAGGAACACATTAATGCATAAATAATTACATTATAATATTATGACATACAATATAATATAATCATTTTGAATTGCCCAATTCTGCACTATGAGAACTTTTACTAAGTAAAATTTTGATTGCAGGACTTTTACTTTTACTTTTAACTTTTAAGTATATCATACCACAATTGGTGAAATCGCAGGAAGTTAATACAGTATTTTACTCAAGTAGGCTACTGTACTTAACAGTTTTATGGTACTTGTAATTGAGTATTTCCATTGCTACTTTCTGCTCCACTACTTTTCAGAGGGAAAATGGAGTTCTATCCACTGTGATATTGCTACTTTTACTACCTCCTCCACTAGGCTATTACTTTGCGCTATAATAAACTCAGTCTTAGTTTATAAATCTCACCTCCATCAGCATACGTTTCTGTCCCATATCCATCCTGAAGCCCATTATTCCATGTTCCTTCATACTTTGCTCCACTGCCAACACTGATCCGGATCCCATATCTCCCTTTGAAGCCGTGAGTCCATTCCCCTTTGTAAATCCAGTGTCCTTTGGTCTCTAATCCCAAACCGTGACGCTTTCCCTGCGACCAGTACCCCTCGTAGGTGTTTCCACTGGGCCAGGTGTAGACTCCCACCACCTCGAAGCCGTAGTTCCAGGAACCGGAGAACTCGCCCTGGCCTTTGGGTCCGGTGCAGATGCCATGGCCGTGGGCTTTGCCTCCCTCCCACCCTCCGCAATAAGCTCCGCCGTCGTCAAACTCAAAGCGACCTCCACTCATGCCTCACCGCAGCCCAAAAACGCACCTCTCGGAAAGTAAAGCTGTTTCAGTATGTTACCTGGCTAAAGATAAAACCTCCGTCAGTCTGACTTCACCTTCACCTGACATCAAAACTGATTGGAGATATCCTTGGTGCTGAACTTGTGGGGGGTTCTTCTTTTGGAGTTGGTTTGGGGATTTCTCAGCGTGTCCATGAGGTTCCGGTGCGCAACTTCAAACTTTAGCTACATAAACTTTTATTAATTTTTTTTATGTCCTCTTCTATGTCAGCGTCTTCTCGGACTCGTCGTTTTCACTTATAAATCCACAGATATTCCTCCAGAATAAATTAAGATGTTTTTCAAATTTTGGATTACCGGTTATTAAATCTAATTACTTCTGTAGGCTATTTTATGTTTTGACAAGCCAGGGATCTTACATGGCTTTTTCCAGGTGGCCACAGAGAAAAGCCCCTTTCCCCCCTGTGCCTGCCACCCAGCTATCTCCTGGCGGTCGCTGCTGTTGGAAATTTTTTAACAGACCTAACAAGGCGACCAATCCACACACACACACCCTTCCAAAAATACAACCCAATCCTTACTCTGCTGCCTGCAAGGAGCTATGCCAGAGTCTTGGCACCTCGGGGCTTAAGCTACATGCCATTCAGGACACTATAGGTTCATACAGTAGGACTACGCCCACTTAAAGCAGTTTGAACATAGTCTAATCAACAGTCTATTAAGCGTGAAGAAAGAGATATCTAAAAATACATTTTACATTTACATTTACTCATTTGGCAGACGCTTTTATCCAAAGTGACTTACATTTGAGGAACAACATACAAGCATCAACAGAGAACTACAGATCTACAACTGACAACATACTAGCAGCAGATTTAGTAGCGCAAAAAAAATAGACCAATATCTGTAATTTCCCATTGATGTTCCTGTATGGTCTCACAGATCTTAAGGCATTATGTCAAATGGGATTAGGATAATATTTCTACAATATTCTAATAGGAAATTAAATCCTGTGTCTTTGGTTGATGTTCTAATAACTTTATTTGACAGTACGACGTGTAGGCCTATGCATATCTGTTATAGGCTAATCCTCTTTGGTATATTTTGGGATATACTTATTGTTTTGATGTATAATAAATCATAAATCGATAGGATATTGTAATGATCATAAATTGTAGGTTGAGTTAGCTGTATCATTACTGGAGCCTACAAAATATACAATTTACTACTATTATATCCACTCATTAATCACTTTTTAATTTTACATCGCAAACAATTTAATTTGGAAAACATTTGGAATTCATGTTGTTCATTGTGGGATAACAGCATTTTGCTGTTTACTTCACTCTCTTCACTCCCTCTGCTGGCGAATATCGGTACCTGCTTTTTAAAAATGGCTATTCCCTCTGTAAACTGTGCTAAACTTTTTTGCAATACTAATGAGCAGCGATGGAAGAAGTACACATCTTTTAGACTTAAGTATATCTAAGCACTAATACAATAATGTAAAAATACTCAATTACAAGTAAAAATCCTCTTGCATTCAAAATCCCACTTAAGTAAAAGTACAATCAGCTATTAGCTTATCAAAGGCTTACAAAGTATCAAAAAGTAAAAGTACTCCTGCAGAAAAAATGGCCCTTGTGACTGATGGGTTTTCATATTCACTATTAAATAGTTGATCATGATGCTTTAACTACTTTATATAAGCCTACATTTAAGTTGATATAGTGGTCAGACCCATCCAGAGGGCATGAATATGAGAGGATTACTGCGCACATCAAAGTCAGGTTACAGTTTTGAGGAGCAGCCTTTTTGGTTCCAGTAGCCGCTTGTAATTTGATAAATTGCCTCAAGTGATGTCACTTGAGTCAGCGCCGGTTAAAGACTACAAGTTAGAAATTTTTTTTTTTAAATGCCAGAGGTGGAGTTATCAACAAGTGAGCTTACCAGACCTCTGTAGCTCCTCCTTTCTGCTTGAGCCAAGCAGCTCGAGGCTACATTAGCCGCTAATAGCATAACACACCTGATGATTGTGGGTAATGTAGGCCAAGGCCTCTCATCAGATGATGTCATTGTGCAGTAGGCTACAATACAAGAATATAAGAAACGTGAATTAGGCTAATTCATTTTTTGACTTTTCTTTTTTATAATGAGCATAAATTTTTATGTCTTCAACAGTTATTTAAATGGAAACTTGAGCTAGAGGTTTAAAAGGGAAATCTCTCTTTGTTGGAAATGTGACAAGGGACCACAGTTAGATAGGCTACTGCTTTTTTTTTTGTAAAGGGTCAGAATGAAAATTGATTTGAAACTACTGGTTCAGTCTTTAAAATGCCTTGTATTTTCTTAGCTAAACATGTACATTTTTATTTTATTTTAAGGAAAATCTGAAAAGTTACCGCTAATTAAGCTGTCAGATATGCATAGGCCTATAGAGTAGTTAAAGTAGACCTACATAATTTCCTTCTGAAATGTAATGAAGTTGAAGTATAAAGCAGCAAAAGTGGCATTATAGGGCCTACTTACTTTTACAAATGATAGGTCCAAACATATTGATCTGTTGACATTTACTTTTAGGCCTACTTTTTTGTGTGTTTCTTAGGCCAGCTAGACGATAGACATGCACAATCTACAAACTTTAACCCTGCCTCCAGCCCTGTAGTCAACAGCCTCCATGTCCTTAGACTGTGCCCGCTTGACCTTCCACTGAAACGCCCCCTCCGCGGGTTTCCACCGCGCATGTTTGTGCGTCGCTCATCATGTGATGTAACGGTTACACATTGATTTAATTGTAAGTGTAGCAGCATGCTCGAGTAAGTGGCCATTTGCATATGGATTAGGCTGTGCGTGTATTTTACATTTTTTTTAATCTCGGTTTTTATTCGGAGGTGAAGCTGATTCCAGCGCCGGAGCTGCCCGAAACTGACGGATGCTGCTGCCTCGTGAACCGATGATGCTGAGCTAGAGCTGCTGAAATCCTCTCTCTCTCTTTCTCTCTCACTCTCTCTTTCTCTCTCCTCTTCTCTCCCTCCTCGCTCCTCTCCTCCACACGCACAAAACGCTCTGTCATGGCGTCTTCCAACCATGTTACCCCCACCAACTGTAGCTGGTGGCCCATCTCAGCCATGGATGAAGACGGTAAAATCACAGACGGGGAGGAGTGCGAGGAACCGACGGCAGAGCTCAAACCCTTCAATAAAGACAGGCTCGTTTTGTACCACTGGACGCAGTCTTTCACCTCCCAAAAGGTAAAAAAAAAGGAGCTTGAAAATGGAGGTGGCTCCATGTATGTCTCTTTGACATGACATGATGCTACAGCGTGGAGCTCCCTGTGTTTGTTTGTTATGATCAAAGCATGTTTTTTTTTTGGTGCATGTTTTATTCCTGCACATACCTCCGGAATATGAATATTATCCTGCAGCTGGGCAGATCTCCCTCTTGAGACGTTTGGGAAAGCGCTGCACCATGGGGTTCGTTTCCTAGACATATAGCAGGATTGGTGTTCAATATTATCTTGTGTTTCATTTACCACTGCATAAATCACACTTTATATCTCATCAGCCGCCACACTTTATTAACACCGTTGGACCTATTATGTCTCCTTGTGGCTGGTAAATTTGGTTACAACCTATGTGCTCTGACACATGACAATCTAAATAATTGATTAAAATGATGTGCAAAACAAACCAAAGGCCATCTTCCCCCTTCTGCAGCTGAATCACATTTTGTTATTTTAATGGCTTCTACCTTTGCTTACCTTGACAGACAGTCACCTGTATTTTTCTTGTTGAATGTGTAAAGCTGTAGTTTATTTATCTACCAAGCTGTTTAAGAAGGCTTTGTATAACCACAGGGCTTTACTTCACAAACAGCATTTATATTAAAGGGGCACTCCACCAATTTCACACCCAGAGATCAGTTCATAGTCAGCTGTGAGTACCACTCAGCTGGTGAAAACATATAATGTATAATGTCTTCTGTGGCTCTGGAGGAGGTTTGACAAGTCTGAGAGAAACTAACCCTTGTGATGTCATAGTGATGTCATCAGGTCGGTATCAACTTGGGCTTTGAAACTTCAAGACATGGTGTTTATAAGGCAGAGAGGATCGGAAAGAGAGCTGAGGTCCTGAAGTTTGACTGATAAAAGTTAAGAATGTTTTGGGGGTTTACTCACAAGCTGGCATCCACTACCGTACTCTCTAATATAAACTGAAACCTTAGTGATTTTAACACAGTTAACCAGTGTTTACTTTGTGAAATAAACAACATTTACTTACTCAGTAGATGTCATTTCATAAAATGAATTATCACTTGCTTCTAAAGTAATTTTCCTCTTTAATCTCTGCTGTCTGAAACGTCTACAGCATTCTGTCTTCTCTGTCCTGAGATTATTTAGTAGAGCTGCAACAATTAGTGGATTAATGAATTAATGGTTAGTGCAGTCATGTTTAATTTTGAGTTTTTGAGTTTTAGTCTTATGTGAGAATAAACAGAATATTGTCTGAGTTTTGGACTGATCAGACAAAACAAGCACTTTGATGAAGTCAACTTCAGTTTTAGAAAATTGTCATTTTTCACTTTATATTTTGACTTTTTATAGACAAAATGATTAATCGATTCCTCAAACAAATAATTGGCAGATTAAACACAACAAAAAATATCCCGACTGAGTTTCATTCCGATTGTTACACACCATACTGTAGGATTGGTTAAAAATTCTTAATATTAGAAGTGGGTCAATGCCTGCATCATCGCTGCATATTGCCCAGCATGTACTCAGCTATAGTCTCAGACGTAGCACAAAACTCTAGATCTTAAGCCGAGTCACACTACACGATTTTAAGACCTATTTGCCGGTTGGTGAGCTCAGCAAAGCTCACCAGTCGTTATGTGTGAACTACTCAACGACGCATTAAAACGGCTCCTCGACACATCACTGCCACATCTCAGACGCCAGCCAGATATCTAACATGCCAAATATCTGGAGGAGTCAGCCGACTCGACATCTACACCCAGCCAATGAGAGCAGGCATCTGGCAGAGCAGGCAGCTACTTTTTCACTGCAAAACACTTTTTACTTACCTCGAGCTCTCTCTCGAGCTCAGACAATCCCTGCTACCTGCCTCTGCTAATCCATTCTTTCACCCATATTCTTAGTCTTTACAATTGCTATCTTTATAATAACAAACAACAGCTGTTTCGTATGTAGGTTCGTGTCATTGCCCGTTTCATATTTCCCATGTGTTTTCTTGACAAAACGTGGTTTGGAGACCAGCGTGACAGAGTCATTGTCAGCTCGTGTAGTGTGTTACCCCCTGTCACCGACCAGTCAGGTAGTGTGAACGCCACAACGACTTCAAGACTCCCGTCACAAGATGGCAAATTGTGTAGTCCGAACAGCATGGCAATCTGCCAGCGCTGAAAGTCGTGTATTTTGCACAAGCCTTTAGGCATTTCCTATGGACCGCTCCCCGCATCCACGGCTATAACATTCTAGTATCTCTGTGGGCCCTCCTCAAATGAGGGCCCTGCATACTCTCTCCCACCTTGTCCCCCAAGTCCTACGCCCCTGCCGTCTCTATGAACTGAAGGATGGTGTTACAGTATATTCCTCTGAGTTGCTGAGTGTGCTGGTTGTCACTCAGCAGAGGGTAAACACTAGGCTCACTGTCATGATTATCACCTCAGTCCTGGAGCTGGAGTAGCTGAAAGGACTTTACAATCATGTGTGACTGTGCTGTCACCAAACAGACTAATGGGTGTGCATCTTTGGAACAATGCACATGGTTTCCAGTAAAACTGCAGCTCTAAATTTGCACAGAAATCCTGATAATATTTATTTGTGGAATGGTGTATGCCATTTGTTGTTATGCAAGCTGATGCATGCTTTAAATGGCATTTTGGGGATGGCTTTTATGAGATTAAGAGGCCGAGCACTAGGTTGTCCACTCCACCAGAATATAACTGAATGTTTTGTGCCTTAATACAACACAAATACTTGCAACATGATTGGTAAAAGTATCTCCATAGCACCTTGAAAGATAGTGTTATATTTAGTCAATCTTGTGTGACTTGAAAACACTTTTCCTTTCTCTAAAAAGACAAAATGAGACACTTGACAATGAGACACTGATCAAGTGATGATGGCAGGGGAGTCACTTATCAATGAAAAGACAGTACTGTCATTAGATGTTCAGCGGGATTATTTAAAAGTTTGTGTACGCCTCCGCAAGTTCCTGAGGAAAAAGGGAAGCTACGCTTTTGAATTTCTCCTGCACAGCACTTCTTTCCTTCCTCTGTGTTTATAATGCTTCACAACTAACTGCCACTGTAACTGTGCTCCCATAGCCTGAAGTAGGCCATACAGTCATCTAACTCAAATGAGTGATGTACTGTGAACACAACAGATATGATAAAGACAGCTCTAGACAGATGGAGCTTGATACCCTGGAGTAGCACATTTAGAGGCCAGCTTCACAGATCAATACAGCACCGGCAGCCTTAAGCCATGGCTAGAGATTTCCACTTTCAATACGCCTTCTGTGAGGCTGCAGCCCTCTGCTGTTTTCTGTCTGGGTAGAGGGCAGGTGTGTCGTTATGTCAGCAAGTATCTGGTCACTCATTTTAGAATTGACTTCATGTAATTTCCAATATAATTATGCATTACCAACCAGTGGTGGAAGAAGTATTCAGATCTTGTGCTAAAGTACCAAAACAGCAATGTGAAAGCAGCAGCAGCAGAACTTCAGTTCAGTCCAGTTCAGTTTGCTTTATAGGCATGAATGTTTCATTTAAACAATGTGGCCAAAGCAACATAGTCAAAAAGGTTTACATGATTAATCCAATCGAGACCATTCAATTCATCATTTATACATTGCAAAAACAAAAATAACAAATACAGATAGAACATAACCTACAAATAAAAGTGAACAAGTTTTAACCTGCCATGCAGCGAATGTTAAGTGCAAGAGTTGGCTGAGTCACTCCCTGTCCCTCAGGTTGTGACACAGGGCCACATACTTGGTGGCAAGGGTTGCCGCATGTCCTTCTCCTAGGATTATTCTTAATTTATTGTTATCTTCAGTTTCTTTGAAATCTGGTATTAATCTCATAATATTGCTTTTTTATGCTTCTATATTATATATATATATATATTATATATATCTCTTATTCATTTTACTGTTGTAGCTGCTTGAGGTGGCGTTAGTTTTAACAGTTACTTACTTTAGTACAGTGGTTCTCAATTTACATTAGAGATTGACCCCTTTAAAACACAGGATGGGCCAGAGGGGTGGCCTGAGCGTCCTAAACCGGAGTCTAAAGGTGATACTGCAGGTAGTTTGCTTTAGTTTCATGGCTAGATTACTGAACTGGGGCCCCTGGACCAGAGCCTCTGTATGAAGTGACTGGTTGTTGGAAAGTTAATAACGCTACAAAGAGACAAAAAAACTACCACAAAGAGACACTATCCTGTACAGGGTTGGGAGGATTACTTTAAAAATGTAATCCGGAATGATTACTAATTACTTGTTAAAAAATGTAATCAGTGACGTAACCCAAGTACCATAAAATAAAAGTAATGTAGCCTGATTATTTTTAGTTACTTTTGGATTACTTCACTGCTGAATATCCCATTCCCATGAAATCAAAATCAATGTTAAAATGTTTTTATATCATATGCCTTGCACTGGGCCTATACTGTACGTCATCTGACCCATCAATGACAAAAAATGTTGTTTTGTCATCCTGCACTGGGGACCTGTATTAATTTAGTGACCATTGAAAAGCTTTCTTAATTTTTATGACGCTGCTGAAAAATAGTGTTTCTGGGACCGGGCACCACTGATTACTGTACAAAAGCACAACTTTATTCCCTGATTTTACTGAAACTGGATCATATTTGATAGAAAATATTATTTGTTTTTCCCTCTGATGTTCCCCTGCTGCTCTGCCTCAACCCTGTGATTTACGGAGTTCCCTGATGGACAAGTAACTTTACTTGTTGCTGTAGTAGGCTAAGTCAGCTAAGCTAATTAGCTCAGTTAGCCTGCAGTTACTGGTCAAATTAGCTTACTCTGCCCGTACTGGGAGCTCAGAGCACCGGAGTGTTTAAACACTGGAGGTTTACAGGTCAGGGGCAGGGGGACCTGGCGGGGAATGATTGCGGGGAGTGACAAGAGCCAAACAGGTGTGACACTAAAATGTGTGACCTATTGATTCTGTGACCCCAATGGGAAGTTAAGCGCCAGAGGCTTTGTTGACAATGTGAAGCGGCTGCAGTTTGGTTGGGTTTAGGTACCAAAAGTACTTAGTTGGGTTTAGGTACTAAACGTATTTGGTTGGGTTTACGTACTAAAAATACTTGGTTGGGTTTAGGTACTAAATGTACTTGGTTGGGTTTACGTACTAAAAATACTTGGTTGGGTTTAGGTACTAAATGTACTTGGTTGGGTTTAGGTACTAAACGTATTTGGTTGGGTTTACGTACTAAAAATACTTGGTTGGGTTTAGGTACTAAATGTACTTGGTTGGGTTTACGTACTAAAAATACTTGGTTGGGTTTAGGTACTAAATGTACTTGGTTGGGTTTAGGTACTAAACGTATTTGGTTGGGTTTACGTACTAAAAATACTTGGTTGGGTTTAGGTACTAAATGTACTTGGTTGGGTTTACGTACTAAAAATACTTGGTTGGGTTTAGGTACTAAATGTACTTGGTTGGGTTTAGGTACTAAACGTATTTGGTTGGGTTTACGTACTAAAAATACTTGGTTGGGTTTAGGTACTAAATGTACTTGGTTGGGTTTACGTACTAAAAATACTTGGTTGGGTTTAGGTACTAAATGTACTTGGTTGGGTTTAGGTACTAAACGTATTTGGTTGGGTTTACGTACTAAAAATACTTGGTTGGGTTTAGGTACTAAATGTACTTGGTTGGGTTTACGTACTAAAAATACTTGGTTGGGTTTAGGTACTAAATGTACTTGGTTGGGTTTAGGTACTAAACGTATTTGGTTGGGTTTACGTACTAAAAATACTTGGTTGGGTTTAGGTACTAAATGTACTTGGTTGGGTTTACGTACTAAAAATACTTGGTTGGGTTTAGGTACTAAATGTACTTGGTTGGGTATACGTACTAAAAATACTTGGTTGGGTTTAGGTACTAAACGTACTTGGTTGGGTTTACGTACTAAAAGTACTTAGTTGGGTTTAGGTACTAAATGTACTTGGTTGGGTTTACGTACTAAAAATACTTGGTTGGGTTTAGGTACTAAACGTACTTGGTTGGGTTTACGTACTAAAAGTACTTAGTTGGGTTTAGGTACTAAACGTACTTGGTTGGGTTTACGTACTAAAAGTACTTAGTTGGGTTTAGGTACTAAAAGTACTTGGTTATGGTTAGGAAAACATCGTCGTTTGGGTTTTGGTCACAGAATCTGATAGGTCACAGATTAATAATTAATCAATATCTGCGACGTAGCTATCCATCACAAGCTTTGTGTTTTTACTGGAAACACATAAATAGCAAATAGCATTCTGCTTTACGTTTCATGGGAACTTTGTGCTTAAAGTAATCCCTATATGTAATTCCCTGTTTTTACAAAATGTACCTGTAATCTGATTATTTCCTTGTACTGTAATGGAATACAGTTACTTGATTTTTGTATCCTGATTACGTAACGCTGTTACATGTAATCTGTTACTGCCCAACCCTGGTCCAGTATCTCTTTCAGTCCGGTGTCTTGCTGCATTGTTGGGTGCCTTTTACATGTCCATGTCCAGAGACCCATTTTCTCATAATCTGTCCATAGCTGTAGGGTATTTGGAGTTACTAATAGCAGCTATTATTTCATATTAGGATATTTAAAGTTGTTTAATTGGCACTGTAATTTGTTACACAGAATAAATTAATAATATGCAGCCAAGAATCTGTTTTACTCATTTACCAATTGTGCCCCACTTGTTTCAAACTTCCCTGCCTCCAAAGGGTCATATTATAAATCTGGGTGGTCCTGAGATAATTAATGGGGCAGGAAAGAAGAAAAAAACTTATTCTTCTGTTTATTTCTCTCTCTCTCTCTTTCTCTAATTTTATTTTTATTGGAAACGTTTACCTCTTTTGCCCTCAGACTGTTAAATGAAACCATGTGAGAAGTTGGTGGAACTTCTAACAACTCAAAGATAACATTAGCACAGCCTTTTCAATAAGGAGTGTTTTATTTTATAAGGTTAAGGTTATAAGGTTTAATAAGGTTTGTAAAAAAAATTTAAAATCTGACTCTAAAAGCCCGTTTACTATTAGCAGATAAATGTAGTAGCAAGTTACAAGTCATAATCACTGTGAAATTTAAATTTCCCTCTGAAATGTAATGGAATAGAAGTATAAAGTACAATGAAATAGAAAAACTCTCAACTCAAATTCATGCTTCAGTACAGTACTAAATGTACTTATTACTTTCCACCACTGTTAACAGCAAAAGTAGTAGTAACATAAATTGTTAAGTAAAGGAGTTTATTTTGTGCCTCTCAGCTGAACTTGGCATCATCACTAAGTAGTGACTAATATCATTATATAACAAACTCTTGTAGCAGCAGTGACTGTGTTATTGTGGGCATCACCGAGGGGCCCCTCAGCACCGTCAGACTGGGACCTGAAATGTTTTACAGTTTTATATAGAAGCCCTTGATTTAGTGTGTAACAGTGATCTAAAATGCTTTTTCACTTTGATTTTGCTGCTGCATTCATAGGTTTGTTCCTGCTGTCAAAGCCAGTGGTAATGACTGTGTTACTAAATCATTCTGTTTTATTTCATTACATCATGTCTGGCCATGTTCAGCAAAACTCCCATTTTGCTGTTCCTCCTAAGCGGCCAAATGTAGGACTTTATGCCCCAAGTGTCATCTCTGTTCATTAATCTTATTCCCACTAATAGCTCTCCATGGACCTTGGCTTATCCTTCATCCCGCTAGCAATGGAACCTGACTGTCCTGGAAGGTTTTAACTCAAACCTTAGCACGCTGTAAAGCATCTCATTAGTTTGCCCGATCACACAAACAATTCAGCTCCGCCTTTTTATTCTACACAACCCAAACATGGCTTTTGTGTGTCATAAACTAAGAGCTGAAGCTATTAGCTATAGTCTGCTAAGCTTTGGTAATATTGCAGTAACTATTTTCAACAGCGTAAAACCAGATTTGTAGTGCAATGTTTTTGTTTTACTTAAGATAAAATGGAGTCATCAGTCTTACTCTTTCTTTTCTGTTTTCAGTTTTTTAAAATAAAATAATTAATACTTATTAAAGCAACAAAATGTTCCCTAGTTCAACCATCTGTATATTTACACATATATTTATTAGAAATGAAAACGTGTAGTGTGTTTAGAGTGTGCACACGGCTGTCTAATGTCTAATCTTTTAACACCATGTCATGTTGCGTGTGCCTATGATTGCAGGTACGTCTAGTCATTAATGAGAAGGGTCTGGTCTGTGAGGAAAGGGATGTGAGCATGCCGCTGCAGGAGCACAAGGAGCCCTGGTTCATGAGGCTGAACCTGGGGGAGGAGGTCCCCGTCTTCCTCCATGGGGACACCATCATCAGCGACTACAACCAGATTATAGATTACCTGGAGAAAAACTTTGTGGGAGGTATGGTACAGTAATAAATGTGGTTCCTGTTTAATGAGTCTGTTTGTCTATCAGCTCTTCACTTTAAACTTTTATTTTAAAAGCACGACTTAAAGCGTAGGCAGATAAAAATAAGTTGTTGGACCACAATTAACAGTTTGCTAAACCCCTTCTCGGGTCAGCGGGTGTCCAAACAAAGATTAGCAACCGTAACTAGTCATGGCAGGTCTGTCAAGCTTTGGGTTTCTCTGCATGCTGAAGTGGTGTCCATGGGGCTTTAGCAAGAGCAATACGTTTTTTTAAAGTCTTTCCAAAAGAAACGCACAAGAGAAAAAGTATAAGGAATGGATTAAATAGTGCTTGTGAATATTCTTAGTCATCCAAGTCATACTTAACCAAGGTAGGGCAAAATAAAGGACAACTGGACTTGGTTGAGTCCACTCTCCTTGATTTTAATCCACCTTGGATGGTTAAACAGTGTGTTCATCTGGTCTAACATGAGAGTAATCTTTAGCATTCAGTGAGTTGAGTTATCGAAAATCTGGTGGGAGAAAGATATTGCGGCTAAGGAGCATATCATATGTACAGTGGGTACGGAAAGTATTCAGACCCCTTTAAATTTTTCACTCTTTGTTTCATTGCAGCCATTTTCCAAAAATCAAAAAAGTTCATTTTATTTCTCAGTAATGTACACTCAGCACCCCATCTTGACAGAAAAAAAACAGAAATGTAGAAATTTTTGCAAATTTATTAAAAAAGAAAAACTGAAATATCACATGGTCATAAGTATTCAGACCCTTTGCTCAGTATTTAGTAGAAGCACCCTTTTGATCTAATACAGCCATGAGTCGTTTTGGGAAAGATGCAACAAGTTTTTCACATCTGGATTTGGGTATCCTCTGCCATTCCTCCTTGCAGATCCTCTCCAGTTCTGTCAGGTTGGATGGTAAACGTTGGTGGACAGCCATTTTCAGGTCTCTCCAGAGATGCTCAATTGGGTTTAAGTCAGGGCTCTGGCTGGGCCATTCAAGAACAGCCACGGAGTTGTTGTGAAGCCACTCCTTCGTTATTTTAGCGGTGTGCTTAGGGTCATTGCCGTGTTGGAAGGTAAACCTTCGGCCCAGTCTGAGGTCCAGAGCACTCTGGAAAAGGTTTTCGTCCAGGATATCCCTGTACTTGGCCGCATTCATCTTTCCCTCGATTGCAACCGGTCGTCCTGTCCCTGCAGCTGAAAAACA
>NC_060157.1:5863365-5884054 GCF_021292245.1 Micropterus dolomieu
ATAAAATGTACTTCAAAGAACGGAGCACTTCCTGAAGGCTACCATGCCGACCAATCACAGTTCTTGCTGTCTGTCTTTTTTTCTTCCTTTTTAATAATATCAAATAGCAACATATATCACCAATCTTAACATTGCAATGGATACTTCACATTAGGGATACCGATGTATTTATAGCTAGGGGGTACAATAACAGAACAATACAGCGAAAATAAATAAGGATATCACAGATATCTGTGAAGGTTCTCAGAAGGTTAAAGTCAAGGGCAACTGGACTTGGTTGAAGGATATCACAGACCTTTAAGCGAGTACAGACATTAAGGAGCCTCTCTTCAAAGCCTTTCTGTTGGAGGAGAAACAGATTGTTCAAAAATAACAGCCGTATTATCATAAATAACTTGAGTCATCTAGTCTACATAGTAATTTAGGTTTTTTCTGGGATAGAGGATGTTTCTTACACACATGTATCTAATACACTGCTCAAAAAATACTAAAAACTAAAATAACACATCCTAGATCTGAATGAAATAATCTCATTAAATACTCCTTTCTTTACATAGTTGATGTGCTGACAACAAAATCACACAAAAAATATAAATGGAAATCAAATTTATCAACCTATGGAGGTCTGGATTTGGAGCAACACTCAAAATAAAAGTGGAAAACCAAACTACAGGCCGATCCAACTTTGATGTAATCTCCTTAAAACAAGTCAAAATGAGGCTCAGTAGTGTGTGTGGCCTCCACGTGCCTGTATGACCTCCCTACAACGCCTGGGCTCCTGATGAGGTGGCGGATGGCCTCCTGAGGGATCTCCTCCCAGACCTGGACTAAAGCATCCGCCAACTCCCGGACAGTCTGTGGTGCAACGTGGCGTTGGTGGATGGAGCGAGACATGATGTCCCAGATGTGCTCAGTTGGAATCAGGTCTGGGGAACGGGCGGGCCGGTCCATAGCATCAATGCCTTCCTCTTGCAGGAACTGCTGACACACTCCAGCCACATGAGGTCTAGCATTGTCTTGCATTAGGAGGAACCCAGGGCCAACCGCACCAGCATATGGTCTCACAAGGGGTCTGAGGATCTCATCTCGGTACCTAATGGCAGTCAGGCTACCTCTGGCGAGCACATGGAGGGCTGTGCGGCCCCCCAAAGAAATGCCACCCCACACCATTACTGACCCGCCGCCAAAGCGGTCATGCTGGAGGATGTTGCAGGCAGCAGAACGTTCTCCACGGCGTCTCCAGACTCTGTCACGTCTGTCACATGTGCTCAGCGTGAACCTGCTTTCATCTGTGAAGAGCACAGGGCGCCAGTGGCGAATTTGCCAATCTTGGTGTTCTCTGGCAAATGGCAAACGTCCTGCACAACCCCCACCTGTGGACGTTGGGCCCTCATACCACCCTCATGGAGTCTGTTTCTGACAGAATCACATGCACATTTGTGGCCTGCTGGAGGTCATTTTGCAGGGCTCTGGCAGTGCTCCTCCTGCTCCTCCTTGCACAAAGGCGGAGGTAGCGGTGCTGCTGCTGGGTTGTTGCCCTCCTACGGCCTCCTCCACATCTCCTGATGTACTGGTCTGTCTCCTGGTAGCGCCTCCATGCTCTGGACACTACGCTGACAGACACAGCAAACCTTCTTGCCACAGCTCGCATTGATGTGCCATCCTGGACAAGCTACACTACCTGAGCCACTTGTGTGGGTTGTAGACTCCGTCTCATGCTACAACTAGAGTGAAAGCACCGCCAGCATTCAAAAGTGACCAATACATCAGCCAGGAAGCATAGGAACTGAGAAGTGGTCTCCACTCCTTTATTGGCGGTGTCTTGCTAATTTCCACCTGCTGTCTATACCATTTGCACAACAGCATGTGAAATTGATTGTCAATCAGTGTTGCTTCCTAAGTGGACAGTTTGATTTCACAGGAGTGTGATTGATTTGGAGTTACATTGGGTCGTTTAAGTGTTCCCTTTATTTTTTTGAGCAGTGTATATACACTGGTAAACAAGCAGGGAGGGAAGCACAGCTGAGCTACATCGGGTAATCAAACAAAGCTAGACAAGGACACCAGGTACAGAAGATTACCAATATAAAACAGGAAGTAAAGTTCACAGGAACACACAAGGACAGATCTACCAAAGTAAAACACAAAACATGGAAAGACAAAATCAGGACACGGACAGAGACGGGACCAAACAGGAGACAAGACTACACTAAAACATGGAGATATGAGACTAAGGACTAAGACAGACCATAGTGATCAAACACAGAAGTACACAGATCAGGAAAACACTAAACATGAACTAAAGCACAGGACTAAAACCTAAGATGAGAGAGAAGACAGTTTCTAAGAAAACTTAAAGCGAATAAACAAAATAATACTACAAAACTCCAAACCATGACAATATCAAATAAACACAGGAAAAACAACAGCACAAAACCAAATCCTAACAGGAGCAACATGAAAAAGTTACAGACAACAACAATAAATACAAACAACATATAAGATATACATATACGTATTGAATAATTAAAATACATTTTAACATCTACACACATTGACAAGTACCAACTGATTCATTCATCCTTGCACTTTAAAAGAGAGACCAGTTCTCTTACTTTCAAGTCTTTTTGAAGGCCGTTCAAAGTGAGAGGAGTAGAGGACATAAAAGACTTTTTCCCCCATTTCCGTTTATACACCTGGAACAAACAACAAGACCACATCTTGTGATCTCAGACGATAAATACAGCCAGATTTCTGTGCAATCAGGGTGTAAATGTATGATGGGAGTTTACACTGCTTGCTTTATATATTTTTAAATCATAAAAGGCTATTTAACTATTAATTGAGTTTTTAGACACTTGGGAGCAGTAGAACATGCTGTGAACACAGAGATATTACTTTGCATATTAATAAATAATAGTTTCATAGCACATTTCATACAAAAGCTGCAATACAATGTCTAACAAAAAGTGAAAAATACACAGAAAAAGAGAGATGCAAGAAACCAGAACATTAAAAATTCAGAAGAAAATATTTTGTTAAAGAGAAAACAGAATAAAAATATTTATTAGTGCAGCTTTAAATGGTCATTTTGGTATTTTTAAACATTGGCCCTATCTCCACATTTTGGGGTCTAAAAGAGTTGAAGGTATAAAACGTTTTGCAAGCCACACAGTAGATCAGTCGGCACGTAGTTTCAGCCGGCACTGGCAAACTGGCTGCAACTGCAAATAAAGTGCTTCTTTTTGCCACTGACTCAGACTGTTATACCAGTTGTCTGTCAATATCATGGAAAAGATCCCTACGAGTAACACCCATTAAAACTGGGACAATTCAGTAGCCGCTGGATATTGGTATGCACGTAAACACTTGCTCCACACACTCCTAAAGGAAGGTGCAGGCAGTAAAATTTAAACAAAAAGGTAAAATACTCAAAAACATCAGTAGAGTTTTACTACCTCTAGTGCAAGTGACACCATTCACACCAGTAAAGTACACATTGTCATTTGACCCAAAAATATTTATTAGTGCAGCTTTAAGAAAATTTGCAGCGCAGTTTTGTATTATATGGTTTGATGAATGGAGATGAGTCCAAACACCAGGACATGGTGAACAGCTTGTTAACATGTAGTACGGTTAAACTGCTTATAGCACAGCATTTCTGGTGGTTTCATACAGTATACTGGCATGATTTTATGAGCACAAGTTTGATGGTGTAAAAGTGTAATTACATTTTACTAATTATAATTTCAAGCCCAGGTAGCATCTGTGGAGATCTGCTGGTTTTGCCAAAAATGGCTGCGACTGCTAAACTAGACTTCTGCAGTAAGATAGTTACTGTACAGGAATCTACAGCTTCCCACACAGAAGAGAAGTTGAGAAACAATAGATGGCAGAGCAGCTCCAGAGACTTCCCATGGTGCAATAAAACCACATGAGCAGAACTGAACACTGACGATAAAAAATAGAATCGATGGGAGTGCTTCACGTTTCCTATCCCATTGACAGATTATTTCATGGATCACGGCAAACAAAACTGTGGCTCATTCAACAGAGGGAGTGTCTCAGCTCCCATTCTCCAATATGTTCTTTTGATTACTTTAAAGCTGAGACTGTTTAAGCTTTTGTCAGGAGTAGAATTAGACAGACAGCGAGGGCATGGGAATGTTCCAGTCTGACATACTGCAGATGCCAAAAAAGAGACAGGCAGACAGGGGGAGATTCACATAATCTAAGTCATTATCAGACGTAAATGAACAGAGAGTGCAACCATCTCAAACGAACAAAGTGATTTCACAGATCACTGATGCCCTTTTCTGGAGATGGCAAATTAATGGCTGCGCTATGTATTTTTTTTCCTGTGCTGTGCAAGTCCTCCTGAGTGCAATAACACTGAGTGTAAGGGCTTGCCATCAAAGAGGTGAAATCGTTTTCTGCCCTGGACATATAGAGGAAAGTGAATGGGGAAACTGATAATGGGATTCACTTAATTGTAAATTAACTGAATCTTGTTAATAGGATTCTGTTAATTTAAGATTTATTTCCTTATTGATTGATTTGTTCTTTTTGCAGTGTGTGTAAAATGATGTTAGAGGATAATTACAAGCAAACTTAAATTACCAAGAATTGCATCTACAGCATGTCATTAATCAAGCTGCCGATCACGAATAAGGATGCAGATTTATACTTTATGCAGCTGTTGCCAGCAGCAGTCTGCAAGATGTAGTTATTCCAAATTAGCATTGATGCTGTGGCGAGAATGTAATACACCACTGCATTGATGTAATTTATGGCATTTTTCATGACAGGTATATGTGGGTTTCAGATACATTAAGAGATAAGAAAAAAATGTCTCTGTTACAAAATGACTAAAGATTTGGAGGAGGCTCTTTAAATAATATCTACTGGACTTGTTTGGATCAGTTTGTTCAGTCAATACACAACAGTAACTTCTGAAAACACTCCTTCAGGATGTTATTGAACAAGCAATTTGAATCTATATAAATTCCTGCAGGGGGTGTACTATTTATTATCCTCTAGAAGCTGACTGAGTGCAGTTAGTGTGTTGCAGTATATTCTGTAAAATGTAAATACCGCTTGTCCCAACCCACCATCCAGACTCTGTTCCCATTCAGTGTTGCCAAACTGCCACAGTGAATCATGCTTTGTTTTTATTTGTCCGCTGTGGCACAGAATCTGGAGGTGTTAGTGGTAGAGGTGGGGGCAACAGGTAACAGAGACAAGTTGAAAAAACATTTGTGCATCAGCACTTCCTCAAAAAATATCAGCAAGGTGCTTTTGAGCCCCAACAGTAAGCAGCATGTCATTGTATTAGACAAACAGCCTATAACCATCTTTACCTGTAAATGTGAATGTGGAGCAAATTACCTCATTGTTACCATTTTGAAAATAACATAGAAATTAGATACCAGAAAATGTACATTTGCTCACTACCAGAGATGGGGACTCGAGTTAGAGACTCGGACTTGAGTGCGACTTAAGTTGCACACACAGTGACTTCAGACTCGACTTGAGACTCGTCCTCAAAAAACTTGGACTCGAGGTGTGGGACTCGTGAACAATGTTTATTTTTAGGAAATGTCTGATGAGCTTGTTGTTATTCCCTCCCTCCGTTACCTATAACCTGCCTATGTAACACGTAGCATCTGCTGGGCACGGCCGCACGTGAGAGGACAACAAACACCGCAGCTGCTGTGCCATTCATCATAAACTTTGGCTTTAAAACTTCATAAAACAAGACCCAAACAAAGACGCTCTGAACGCAAATAGGTTAGTAACCTGTGGTCAGTAAACATGTTTAGCTCAGCATTGGCCATCTAACGTTAGCTTGCTTCAGCTACGACCGACGAGAGGTTTACTCCAACTGTCGTTTGTTATGAAAAGATGAATGAGCGTTTGTTTACTTGCCAAACTTGTGGTGGTCGATAAACATGATTATTTACGTCCCGCTGGTTACCATCACATTAATTATTGCCGTTGGCTAGAAAGAGGTTACAGGTTTATTGTTGATCATGTAACCTTACAGTTTTATTTAGTTATAACGTTGCACTGGTTTGAGAGTCTGGTGGTGTGTTGACTTACAGTACTTTAAGCTGTCAATGATTGCATTGCACATTATGGTTGTGCTCTGTAAGTTAAAAACAGCTTACAGTTTATTGTTTTGAGAGTCAGGAGGATGTGTTGACTTACAGTAGTTCATAAGCTGTCATTAACTGCATTGCACAGGTTGTCCTCTGTAAGTTAAAAACAGGTTACAGCTTTATTGTTGACCATGTAACTTTACAGTTTTATTTAGTTATAATTTACACTGGGTTTGAGAGTCAACAGGGTTTGTTGACTTACAGTAGTTTATAAGCTTATAATAAGTCTTTAATTGAAGACGCATTGTACATTAGGCTACATGGTTGTGCTCTGTAAGTTAAAAACAGGTTACAGGTTTATTGTTGATTATGCAACATCACAGTTTTATTTAGTTAACGTTACACTGGGTTTAAGAGTCTGGGGAGTGTGTTGACTTACAGTATTTAATAAGCCGTCAATAATTGCATTGCACATTACATGGTTGTGTTCTGTAAATGAAAAACAGGTTACAGTTACAGAATTCCTTATAGCCATGCAGTTTTATTAGCAACCTGGATTGAACACAGCAGGTGATACAACATTTGTAATAACCACGAGAGACTTGAAACTTGACTTGGACTCTAGCTCAAAGACTTGAGACTTGACTTGGACTCTACCTCAAAGACTTGAGACTTGACTTGGACTCTTGCTCAGAGACTTGAGACTTGACTTGGACTCTTGCTCAGAGACTTGAGACTTGACTTGGACTCTTGGTCAGAGACTTGAGACTTGACTTGGACTCTTGCTCAGAGACTTGAGACTTGACTTGGACTCTAGCTCAAAGACTTGAGACTTGACTTGGACTCTTGCTCAAAGACTTGAGACTTGACCTGGACTCTGCTCACTACTTGGGAAACATGCTTATTGGCTTTCTTGTCAAGAGTTAGGTGAGAAGACTGAAACCACTCCCATGTTTCTATACGGTAAATATGATGCTGGAGCCATCATCCGGTTGAAACAGGGGGAAACAGCTAGTCTGGGTCTTTCCAAAGTTAACAAAATCCGACTACCAGCACTTCTGAAGCTCATTAATTAACATGTTATATATTTGTTTAATCCACCAAAGAGCAAAAGCAACAATTTCGCATTTTATGGGGACTTACGTATACCAGACTTTTTCATACCTGGGAGAAGTGACTTCTCTGTCTTGTTAAGGAATTTGCCCCACACGGCAAAGAAATACCTTGTTTTTTCGTACATATTAAACAAACGAGACATAATGTGTTAATTACCAAGCTTCTGAGGTGCCCGTAGGTGGATATTGTTACCTTTTAATAGAACCAGGCTAGCTCTTTCCCCCTTTATGTTAAGCTAAGCTAAAGGTCTTCAGGCTCTATAGCTTCATATTTGATGAAGAGGCATCTAACTAGTCCTTTAGTGGTTGTTAATTCATATTCAACTTCAAGTAAACATTAAGACAATAATTTAATTTAACTGCAGTAATTCCTGCTGCAGTATTAAAGCAAGGCAATTAAATACATTTCAGTTATTTGGTTTGTTAATTGATGACCATAATCAGGAAATTGTCAGCCCTAATACAGATATCTAATGTTACAAAGTGGCCTAAATGGTTTTTTCCTCATGTGTTTCAATGATAACACAAAAAATGGAAAATCCATTATAAATTTTCAATAATGATATCAGACGCTTTCATATGTGATCTGAAATCTGATGTCTGATTGCAATGTGAGCTCAGGTTGAACAGTCATATTATAATTCATGCTTCTTTTATTACTAACATCAGCAGTTAGTCATCTCTGACATCCTTAAATTCGGCATGATTTTCTCTTTCTGTGAATCCATCCATGTAATTGCCCCACCACTCCAGACTCCAGTCTCACATGCAAGTGTCCATCTGCACAGGAGTGACCAGTGATGCTCCCACCATTTTTATTGTGTTTTTGCAAATTTGCAGCCTGCATCCACTGCACATTTACACACAAATTGCACCATACACAGAGACATTAGACAAAGCAGCCTCTATTTCATGCATCTGCTTCTAAATGAAAAACACAGGATCAGTTCAGGAGTTTTAAAGACTTGACCACTTAGATTACAACTAGTGATGTTACAGATTTCACTTCAGAAGTATACGTCATGTTGAATATACATAAAGTTAACAGAAACATAAAAAGGTGTGAGGTATAAATAAAATAATATAATATGATAAATATATATTTTTAATCATTGTAAAGAGAAATACAATTTTTTAGCCTTTGGAGAGAGCCAGGCTTGTTTGTTTTCCTTTTCCATCTAAAGCTCACTAGTCAGTTTTAGACTTTTGTTTTTGTACAATTTAAATAAACAAGATAGAACATGTATTGTGTGCTTTAGAGGTGCTGGTAGGCAGATTTAGTTACAATTAGCCTGGGCAGAACCAGGCTAACTGTATCCCCCAGCAGACGGTATGCTAAGCTAAGCTAACAGGCTGCTGGCTGTAGCCTTACCCATGGATTCCATCGGCAGCAGAGATGCTCACAAGTCTTTGAGCTAGAGTCCAAGTCAAGTCTCAAGTCTCTCGTGGTTATTACGAATGTTGTATCACCTGCTGCGTTCAATCCAGGTTGTTAATAAAACTTCATAGCTATAAGGAATACTGAGAGCACAACCATGTAATGTGCAATGCAATTAATGACAGCTTATTAAATACTGTAAGTCAATAAAACATTGACGTTGCATAATCAACAATAAATCTGTCTGTTTTTAACTTACAGAGCACAACCATGTAGCCTAATGTACAATGCGCCTACAATTAATGACAGCTTATAAACTACTGTAAGTCAACAAACCCTGTTGAGTTTCAAACCCAGTGTAAAGTTAACTAAATAATACTGTAAAGTTACATGGTCAACAATAAAGCTGTAACATGTTTTTAACTTACAGAGCACAACCTGTGCAATGCAGTTAATGACAGCTTATAAACTACTGTAAGTCAACACATCCCCCAGACTCTCAAAACAATAAACTGTAAGCTGTTTTTCACAGAGCACAACTATAATGTGCAATTCAATCAATGACAGCTTAAACTACTGTAAGTCAAAACACCCTGCAGACTCTCAAACCAGTGTAATGTTAGGCTACAACTAAATAAAACTGTAAGGTCAGGATACATGATCAACAATAAACCTGTAACCTCTTTCCAGCCAACAGCAATAATTAACGTGATGGCAGCCAGCGGGACATAAATGATTACGTCAATCAACCACCACAAGTTTGGCAAGTAAACAAACGCTCGTTCATCTTTTCATAACGAACGACAGTCAGAGTTAACCTCCCGTAGCTAACGTTAGTTGGCCAATGCTGAGCTAAACATGTTCACTCAGCTGTTCACGCGTTCAGCGCTTCTTTGTTTGGGTCTTGTTTTATGAAGTTTTAAAGCCAAAATTTATGACAAATGGCACAGCAGCTGCCGGTGTTTGTTGTCCTCTCTCATGTGCGGCCGCACACAGCAGATGTTACGTAGGCAGGTTATAGGTAACGGAGGGAGGGAATAACGGCAAACTCATCAGACGTGTCCTAAAAAATAAACATTGTTCACGAGTCCCGCACCTCGAGTCCAAGTCTTTTGAGGACGAGTCTCAAGTCGATTCTGAAGTCAGTGTGTGTGCGACTTAAGTCACACTCAAGTCCGAGTCTCTAACTCGAGTCCCCATCTCTGGGCACAGCTCTATAAGGTTGCGTCTGCAACCTGGTTTTGTTTCGTCCTCTGCATGGCTTCATACCCCACAGGGAGCGTTTCAGATGCAGAGTGTTTTGCCTGCCTGATTTGGTCATCTTTCCATGATTTTTGCACTTCTACTATGGGTAAGTAGGCTATGTAGAAAACAGACGCCCCCAGTACCAGGGGCAACGGGGCTCAGGGCGAAACCTCTGATTTCATTTTTTAATTTTCGCCGTTTTAAGTCCAAAAATCCACCTATTTTGTCGCTCCGAGTCCCAGCGGTCGCCATCTTGATTATTGCGCAATACCTGTGAGCTGCCTGCCGTCTCTCGTCTTTTTCTGCAGAGCATGAGAAGTGCAACTTTAATACACAGGGTCTTTTTGTTCATTTTCTGGCCGACCCGTTGGAGATACATAGACATGCAGGGTATCAAATAAAACGTCTGCTCAAGACGGATCGATTGACCCATCACTGTGGGATGTTCCGTTCTCAATCTACAGGCCTGTAAAGCATGGGTGTGCTTTTGGTGACAGGAATTTTGATGAATACTCACTGTTGTATCAATATTTCAATGTTTTGTCATTTGGAACTTAGTTGTATGGACAGAAAAAGTGTTTTATAGATATCTACTAATAAAAGACAACGTTTTAACAGTAAATATTGCCAAAATATGGACATTTGCCTGGTATATTTTGAAAATGATAACTGTTGTATTTTAGTTGTATTTTACTTTATTTTCATCAGATTTACAGTTACAATTGCATTCTAGGTGTATTAGAAGATATTTAGTTGCATTATAAGCTTCCTTATGATGGTTTTGATGGTTTATTGCATTAAAATATAGCTTTTTTTACCAGGCGAGGATGAAAATATAAGATTTTTTTATTAATTTATTTTTATTTTATTGCATCTCCATGTAGTCTGTAATAGTAAAATAAATATATTAATATACAATGGATTTATATTCCTTAGCTTCTGGCTTTTCAAAGGAGACCATAATTATGCATCTAGGCCAAACGGTTGAGGAGTTATTCCTGATTCATTTTGGGTATATTATTTTAGGCGTTTTTTCTAGTAA
This sequence comes from Micropterus dolomieu, assembly GCF_021292245.1. Taxonomy (NCBI): domain Eukaryota; kingdom Metazoa; phylum Chordata; class Actinopteri; order Centrarchiformes; family Centrarchidae; genus Micropterus; species Micropterus dolomieu. Next base: position 5,874,247 of record NC_060157.1, read on the forward strand.
AAAGGGGCCTGTTGTTCTATCTCACACAGGCTCCGCCCTCTACTGGACTCTATGGGTACTACCTCCTCCAATCACATGCATGCACTTGCTCACTGAAATTTTATCGTGCACATAGCCGACCACTAGGACGTCGCTACTGATACGTGCGTGACGAATAGCAGTGTCCCAACTGCCTTAGCATCCTTTTTTCTTCAGTAAACGGCGAACTGCTCACTGAATTCACCACCTCCACAGATGGAGTCACCACTTCTAGAAAATTATCTTTGCACCCGGGCGAGGTGACCCATGTCCTGCTTGTACGAGTCCAGACCCCACCACCCCCGCCAGCCAACCTGCGGCTGGGGAAGGGAGCGACTGGCCAAGTGACCGTTATGGAGGGAGAGAGGCCTGCTGACACTGCCACAATCCCCCGTCTGGTGATCAAGACACCATTGTTTTACATGTGCTGCTTGTGTACACTATGGTAAGGCTTTTGAGGATGTGGAAACCGTTTTTTGATTAAAACATGTTAATTACACTCCTCAAAGAGCTAAGTTAACTTCTCTCATCAAAGAGCTAACGTTAACTCCTGGGGTGAGGCTAAGGGTTCGCCCTGTGGCCTTGTGTTCATGAAGCCACTGTTCTAACATGTGCTGCTTGTGTCTACACTGTGGTGATGCTTGTGAATGTTAAACTGTTTATTAGAAACACATTACGTTCTTAAAAGTGCTAATTCCCCAACAACAATTGAGCCCATCCCATTGAGCTAGCCGTGTCGAACGTGCCGCTGCGCTCACCGATGCTAAGCTAACGACTCGCCCTGCGGCCCACGCCGCTCTGCCGAGCGTTCACAGCGCAGCTAGGCTAGTCCGCTATAGCCGGATAGAGACGGCCAAAGTCAGGTCTCTCTCGGTATGGCGGGACGAAAGAGATCGCTCGCTGCTTCGGTTGGTTTCATTGTTCACGTGTATACAGTGTCAGGGGGGCTATTCAAGATGGAAAAAAAGAGAAGAGTTTATTACACAACAAAGAACGATTTAAATATATATCTGCGTTTTCTATTATTCTCTAACATCCAGCACCACTTCAAATGAATGTATAAGCAGGTTCAAAGGAACACCTTAGTTGCAGATGTCACAACAATGTGTCAGTGAGAGGAGAGAAACAGCAACAGAGTAGCTTTGCTGGTGGAACAACTATAAACATTTTGATTTCAGACATGGGCGACAACATGTATTGTGAGCTGGTTCTGAAGAAGTCTACTTAGCAATAGACACTTCAGTTTTGGCCAGATTATCACATTTGATGCAGGTGATGTCTTTAACTACAGCAAAGGGGAAATGTGGAGGGTCTGACAGACAGATAAGAGATCGTTAGCTGTGGAAACTTGGAAAGAAAAATGGATGACAGTTTGACCAGTTACACTGTAACAATTGCACTTGTATCAGATCTGTTGGCAGAGACTTCTAGCAGTGCTGCTGATGACTTTAGGCTATCAGCTTTTCTTTGGTATAATATCTTTGATGTCTGACTGCTGTGGCTCACTTTTGTCAGCGTGTCCCAGTCAAACTGTCAAATTCTTGGTCTTTTCACATGAGCAGTGTGGGAAATTATATTACATATAATGGTAGGATTTTTCTGCTAAATTGCCAGTTTCCATTGTTTCTTTTTTCATTTTACATAAACACAACTAAATGTAGGTTTGTTAAAACTACGTTCGCTCAGGCAGTAATGACGTTTTAACAAAGTCAAGCAAAACATCAGCAGTAGAAACATATTTAATGAACAATGCCGTTCGTCTTGATAAAATAGTATCTTCCAACGAGTCAATCCTGTCTTGGCAAAACACTGATCAATTCTATGCACCTTGTTTAAGATTGTGCCCGAGGGTCTCAAATTACTTTAATCTTCTTCCTTTAGTCTCTTTGAAAAGCAAAACAAAGGGCCTGATTTGCAGCCTCTGAGTTGCCATCCTCCTAATCAACAACAGATTCCAGTAAATATCCTGGCCTTTTGATAGCATCCACATGTTTTTCCTCAGTAGAAAACAATAAAGTACTCCAGTTGTTTGATCCAGATGACTGCTCAGAACACATGCACACCCACAATTATTTCAGCCAAGGTTAACATCATAGTAACAGAGGGTGGGAGATTTATGTGAGCTGCTTCCTTTCAAATATTCTGCACTCTCTGTACTGTAATTTCTACACTCTACTGGAAATCATCGGATTAGCTATACATACATTATCTCTGGTCTGCTCAAATTCCAGTGTAATTATTCACATTGAAGAGACAAACCAGGAAATAAACTCTACATGCCGCCGCCATCGAAGGCGCCCTTATCACCCCGTTCAAACCAGCTCGAGCTGCAGGAATAAGACTTCGGCTGACCGACCCCCCTAAACTGAAAGAGAAAAGGTTTTAGCCGTCTTCACAATTAGAAGGAGACACTGAGCTGGGTTTGGCTCGATAGCCTGAAGTTATTAGCTCAGCGTAATTAAGTTTGCATTATTCTCCCCCAACATCAAAATGATTTTTTGCAGTTCCCTGTCATTGTAGGATAGGGCGTTCGCTGGTCTGACTCGTGGAGATACCCATGAGCCAACCCTGTGAGAGCATGTAGACACGGTGCCAGGAGGAGGGGAGGGGTTGACATGGGGGAGACGTTAAGACTGCCCTCGAAGTGAAAACCTTGTCAATTACTTGAAAGTTCTGTCAGTGCCTCGGTAGGATTTTGATTGTAAGGGTTTGGGATTTGAATGGTTGAACCACTGTGAGATGGGGTGAATAAAAGAAGAACAATGTGTTCATGGTATTACTCCTACTGACGATACATTTAAAAAAAAAAAACAAAAAAAAAAAATATATATATATATTTTTAGACTTAATATAAATATTGATAAGCTTGATTAAGTAGGGAACACAGGCTCATAACAGCTTGTAGTTAATAGTTTAATGGTTTATTGTGCTTTAAAGTTAAACTGAAATTAAATCATAAATGTCATTAGTGTTTGTTTTGACTTGTGTACTTATTTGGTCAAATGTATAATTGCAGACAATGGCAGAGCTCCGTACATTAGTGTTCACAGATAGTTCTCCTGAGGATGTGAGTGTGTTTCTGACTGAAAGTGTCAGTAGACTACTGTAATTTGATTGGTCCAATATCTTGGTGGGCAGGCCCTTACATTGTTTGTTATTTCATTTAAATTCCAAATAATACACTGCAGTTAACAAGCAACTACAGAAAATAATACTGAAAATTATTTTTCTCTACGGGGTTATAGCTACCTTTACTTCAGTAAAAGGTACTCCTTCCACTGCAGCATGAATATCAAGTTATGACTGAAGGAGTCATAAGTGAAAGGATGTTGTTGTTGACACACAAAGCAAAACAACAAAATGAAAATATATATATTTAATGTCTGACTCCATATATTGAAAATGTTCTATAATTCATTGCTTCACTCTTACAACTGCAAAACCATTTTTTTCTGGCAGCGACAATGGTATAAAACGCATATGTCTCACAAAAACAAACAAGCCCAGCGCAGGTACATATGTACTGTAAAATGCACTGGAGTCGCAGTGGGACTTGTACAGGCTCTACTTGCTCTGTCAGAGCAGCAGTGAGCCGACTGAGAAACCAGCTAAAATAACACAGCCTTCTCACAACTCTGGTAAAAGCTCATAGCCTTTTATTAATTCAGCAGCCTTTACTGCATTTTTGGACGACTCGAGGTTGGCCTGTCAGTCGTCTCAGAGAATAAATAAATTAAAAGCAGTTGCAACTGGAGCTCTTGACGTTGATGACTGTAACAATGTAGCCTTCCTTTTATCCTCTCCTTAACAGGGACTTCTGCTCTATTTTCCCTTGAATATGTTTAATCATCTATGTGTTTTCATTGGAGCAGCCATTGGCCACATCTACCTCTACGTTAGTGGCTACAGCTCCATGTCAGATATGTTCCTGATTTTTTATTGTAGAAAATAGCATGCAGGTTGGCAAAAAAACAACAATTTAAAACTGAATGGGGCACACATTGAATCTAAAGGTCTAATGCGTCCTCTAATGGATCGGAGTCTGAGTCAGTGTTAGAATTGCAGTCACACATTTGACATTAATGCAAGTGAAACAAAAAGAAACTGTCTGCCATATCCATCACTTTGAGCCCATCAACATCAGCACAAGCCTTCAACCCACCTGATGCCCGGTAAGTGACACTCTCGCTTCCTGTTTTGCTTAAAGCTACAGAAGAAATTCAAGCAGCAGAAGCAGGACGGCGATCTTGTGATTTGGATTCTCAACCTTGTCTCAACACAAGGTGAATATGTGTGAATTTTAAAGGAACTACTGCTAGTGTCTGCATGCATGGTTATTTACTGTCCTATATTTGCATACTTGCATACTGTACATACTGCATGTTTGTACTTGTTGGAGCAGGAGCGTGATATACATGATTACAGTGGCCCAAAGGTTCTGGAGAAGTGAATGAGTAGCACTTGCCTCTCACTCATTGCCCAGTGGTGAATTACCCTTGAGCAAGAAACTTCCTCCCACTCAGTGGCCAAGACTGAGGCTGTGGTTGTACTTAGAAGCTCCCAGCTGTGACTGTTTGATTGAACAGCAGGGCATCGCAGGTAAAGACCACCAATGCTCAGCAAACCTTCCCTGGATAAATGAAGGTAAAATGTGTATATTGTAAGTATAATGTTGTTGTTTTGTGTTATTGACTCTTGTCATTACAGAATGTGTTGTTTGTGTAGCTGTACTATCAGAATGTTTTAACCATGTTAGTGGCACAGCTCATGGGAATGTCAGTCCACCACTTTGGTACAGACGGGAACATTTCAAACAACTATTAAATACATTATCATTACATTTCCTACAGCCATGGTGTGAAGACTATGTATCCTAATGACTTTGGTGATCCCCTGACTGTTCCTGTAGCGCCAAAATTCCTTTGGTATGTGAAGAAGTACCAGGAATACTAGTGTCATTCATATCAGTACACACTCATCTGTACTTTAAATTTAGTAATATTAGCAAATATTAGCATGCCGACATGCTAAACTATGATGGTAAACAATATATCTGCTGAACATCAGCATGTTAGCATTGTCATGGTGATCTAAGGTGTCTAATGGTGCTTTCAGACCAAACGCGAATTTAATCCTTGCGACGCTTTCCTCGCGTGAGTACCTTCGCTGGATGTGTCAAGGCGATTAGAACCCGCGAAAATTCGCTCGAGTTGGGAAATTTTCAACTCACACGAAGGCCTTCACGTTGCCTTCGCGTCGTCGGCACTTCCCCCTTCATGCCGCCCGACAGGAAATCGTGGCTCTACGCGTCTTTGCATTGACATTTGTATGCAAACTCACTGCCCCGAATGCTGGCTTCGCTTTTGTTCTGAAAGCACAGTAGGTACAGCCTCAGAGATTCTTGGTCTTTTTATTTTCAGAACAGTCTTCAAAGCAATACTTTTTTTCTAATAAGTATGTTAGTGAGATAACAGCTGGGTTACGTGTGTCACTGTTTGGATTTGTTTTGTAAAATTATCGCAGTTGGGCTCACTTCAAATCAATGTAATGAGTGCATTACAAGTATTTTGTTTGTCATATCAATTCTTTTTGTGTTTTAAAAGCCAGTTTGTTTGCATTTTCTGACTCTGGCACCCCCTAGAAGTAAGATTAAAAAAGACCCCTTGTTAGACAGCAAGGGATTGTGTTATTTCTCTACATACAAAAACTTTCAGAATGATTTTAAAGAATCATCTAATCATCATCAAAAATTTCTTCAACTTTTAGTGTCTTCTATGAGGCAAATATATAAATATATATTTGAGTACAAAAAGTATTTCTCAATAGAAAAGATTTGTGAGTTTGGATTTGTTTTGTAAAATATATGGCAATTAATTTAATTTAATTTGATCTCAAATAACCTCTTTAATGTTTGCTGCTTTTAAAGCCCCTAATATGTAGGGGGGCAGTGGTGGCCCAAAGGTTAGAGAAGCGAGCTTGTGACCAGGCTCACTGAATAAATAAAGGTTAAAGAAAAAAATAAAAATGGTAAATATATAGTGGTGGAAATTGGGGAGGGGTAAAAGGCAAGAAGGATCATCAAGAAGGATCATCCTGGAGAAGCCATTCCATGCATTTATGGACTACCCAAGATACACAAAGAAGGAGCCCCACTCATGCCGATAATCAGCACATTTCCACCATCTTAGCTCCATTGGTGGGAAACACGCCTCACCACGTCCAAAACTCTATTGACTTTGTAAACAAAGTTCGAGGACTAAAACTGGATCCAGATGAAACCATGGTATCCTATGACGTGACTTCTTTGTTCACCTGCATCCCCACCATAGAGGCAGTAGAAACCGTTAGGAAACGGCTAACACAGGACAACACCCTGGACAACAGAACTAGACTCAGCCCAGACCAAATCTGCAAATTACTCGACCTCTGTCTAAACACCACCTACTTCCAGTACAACGGTGGATTCTACAGACAGAAGCATGGCTGTGCCATGGGCTCACCGGTATCCCCGATTGTGGCAAACATCTACATGGAAGAAGTGGAGAATAAAGTCCTCAACTCCTTCAGAGGAACAGGACCGAGCCACTGGTACAGATATGTGGACGACACCTGGGTCAAAAAAAAAATTAAAAGCCAGGAAGTGCAAGCCTTCACAGAACACATCAACTCTGTGGACAGTAACATCAAGTTCACACGAGAAGATGTTCACAACAACAGTTTGGTTTTTAATACGGGGAAACCGCTTATAGCTGTTTTATTTTGTTGTTTCTAAAGCATGTTCCTGAGACAAATATAATTTATTGTACTTGAACGGACCACATATCCAGCTACTGTCCATACAACCAATGGGAAGGAGTGACATTGCAGGGTCCCTGGAACCAGTCCCTAAAATAACGTTTCTCTGTTAGCATTGTCATTGCTATAGGTATGCTGAAAACTGCAGTGATGTTGACAGGTATGTGTCCTGCGTCTCTGACACATTACAATTCAAACAGAAACAGTAAACTCACTATATGGAGTGATTATGCTAACGTTAAATTGTGAAGAACAAATCTGTGTTGAAATCATAGAAATCCTGCTCTCTGTGAGCTCCTAAACAAACAAAACATGCACACACACACACAGCAAAGTCAGTGGTCAGCAGAGCAGAGAGGCCAGACCAGTGAAACAGGTGAAGTGAAGATAACTCCAAGATTACTCGAGTTGATGACAGTTCATTACTGTAAGTATGTGCAATGAAACCTTTGCTGGAAAAAGCCAATCATTTTCAATACACCTTGTGACGGCCCCAGGGCCTCTGCCAGGGTGTTTGTGTGTGTATCTCTGTGTCTATGTTTTGTTGCAGGGTGAACTTCCTGGTGGAGTGGAGCTGAGGCCATCAGGCAGATCAGAGGCAGCTGGCCACTGTCTCCAGATTGCATAAAGCCCGCCCCTTACTGATTGTTGTGGGCCTTGATGGCTTGCTTTTTCCTGGTCCTCAACACCATGGCGTGTTGCTTTGTTGTGCTTTTGTTTGTTTAGTTAATCTGGCACTATGTTTTGTCAGCCACATTTGTTAAGCTTTAAAATGATTTGTTATATTCGTTAAATTAAACTATTTTTGTTAATAAACATCCTTTTCTTGTAATCCCTTAAGCATGGTTTCCTCTATTTGTTGTGGCCTCTGAGCCACAACAACCTGCTCAACAAGCATAAACATGTAAACCTGTAGAAAGTGTATATAGTGTATAGTGATTTAGCATGCTGTAAACATTACTGTTCTTAAAATATTCTTTTAAAAAAATTAAATATAAACATTGGGGTGGCATGGCGGTGCAGTGGTTAGCACTGTTACCTCACAAGAAGAAGGTTGTGGGTTCAAATCCTGGTTGCCCCATCCTTTCTGTGTGGAGTTTGCATTTTCTCTCCGGGTGCTCTGGCTTCCTCCCACCGTCCAAAGACATGCAGCCTAGGTTGATTGGTGACCCTAAATTGTCCTTAGGTGTGAGTGTGAGCATGAGTGGTTGTTTGTCTATGTGTGGCCCTGCGATGGACTGGCGACCTGTCCAGGGTGTACCCCGCCTTTCGCCCGATGTCAGCTGGGATTGGCTCCAGCCCCCCGCGACCCTGTACGCAGGATAAGCGGTTGGCGATGGATGGAAAATATAAACATCATTACAATTTTTCAATGGTGATGGTTCACTTTCCTCAAACATTGTCAGCTTTAATCTAGATTTGACAATTCATGTGTTTCTTGTTGTTGTGGGAAAGGAGACAGCATGAGAGCAGCATGGCGGAGAATAGTAGGAGAACATGTTTCAGTCTTTGTCATTTTTATCTAAGTCTCATGATAATGAGTAAAATTTTAAATCTGTGAATGTCCTTTTCTGCATCTACAGTAAAACCACCATTGGGTTAACAAGTGTAATTCTCGAACAATGGAGTTAAGTCCACAGACGAGGGACGTCATCCTTCTAGGTTTTGTCAGCATAAGACCATATCACATTTGACAGACAGACTTATAACAAACACACACACCACCAACCATTAGGTATAGGATAATACCCTGCTGTAGCACAGAGCATCGTAACAGATTAGTGCACCGGTTGTTTTGTTTCCTGTGGAAATCCCTTTTGTCATTCCCCTCAGCCCCCACCTCTCTCAACCTGCTGTCTTTCTGGCTCAGAGTGGCTTGGCTAAATTAGTGAAAAAATTATATAAAATAGACAGAGTTGGCATCCCAGATGGATTATTGTGTGGATCGTAGTCTGTAGCCCAGAATGTATTTTAAAGCTGAACTTTTATTACTTGATGGCAATGCTCCGTACTCTGCCACAGTACAGTGTCTGATCTTTCACTTCACTGCTTTCCACAAATCTTGTCCACAAAAGCACTCTGTGACTCTTCAGCTTCTTTACTGACTTGTTTTCATATAACCTATAACAATTACAGTGTACTAGCTTTTCCATAAAGGTTTGGCTGTGCTGTATTGAGGTAAAACTACCAAGGTAAAAATATTGAAATTCATCTCATGAGTAGCTGTGTTGTTATTCTGGCAATAGTCCATTCAGAATCAGTTTTATTGCCAGGTATGTGTACACATATGAGGAATTTGACTCAGGATTGTACATTGCTCACGATGTGCTTACTTATACAATAATACCATAAAACAATCATAAAATAATAATAATAAAATAAAATCAGACACAAACTACAGAAGAGACAACACTAATATACACACTATGAACAAAACAATATAGACATATTGACAATTGGCAGTGATCAGAGTGCAAAGGATGCAAGAGTAAACTATTCTCATTATGTACATGTTGAAGGTGGATATGATATACAGGTACACATACACATACATGCATACATGTACACATGTACACAGTGTGATGGAGCATAGTGCAAAGGATGCTGGAAAAAATAAATAAGACCTATGACCTTATGACCTGAGGTAGGTGTATTGGTATACAGTATATACAATATGACATAGTGTGAACAGCACTGAAACAGAGAATGGTGAATAAATAAATAATAAGTGGATACCAGTAAACAGGTGCTGATTAGAGACAGAGTTACTGGGTTATTGCACAGGAATTGTTCCTGATACTGTGAGTCAGAAATCAGCTGTTCATCAGAGTGATGGCTTGTGGGAAGAAACTGTTCCTGAGTCTGTTGGTTTTGGCGTACAGTGCTCTGTAGAGCCTACCAGAGGGGAGGAGCTGGAACAGGTTGTGTCCGGGGTGAGATGGATCTGCAGTGATGTTTCCTGCCCGTTTCCTGACTCTGGAAATGTATAAGTCCT
>NC_060157.1:5884074-5901577 GCF_021292245.1 Micropterus dolomieu
TCTGTTTTTTTCTGTCAAGATGGGGTGCTGAGTGTACATTACTGAGAAATAAAATGAACTTTTTTGATTTTTGGAAAATGGCTGCAATGAAACAAAGAGTGAAAAATTTAAAGGGGTCTGAATACTTTCCGTACCCACTGTATATTAGCTAACTCCATAAGTTTGTGGGCTATAGGTGATGTTAAAAAAAGCCCTGTTCATGACTAACACATCCACTGTGGCAGCCTGTCCTCGAAGCTATCAGAGTTAGGCTAACATTGTCCTGCTCTTTAGTGGACTTTGGGTTGTTTGCACTCCAACTAACCCAGTCAAACTCGTTATCCGAGATACCGTTACATTCGGCATCAATTAGGCCGCGTCCGAAATCACTCCCTTTTTTTTATAATATATTGCACTACATTTACTGTCAGTCATTTTATTTTAGTGATGGAATTCTGTGCTTATGTATATGTATCCACAACATAGTGCCCTCAAAAATTGGTACAAAAAAGTAAAGATTTTGGCAACTTTCTGCTGACAATCCCACAAGGCATTGCAGTTAACAAGAGAGTGATTGTGACACATTCTGTCTAAAAATTATAATAATTAAAAAAGTATATTAGCTAAGCAGCCAAACAAGATTATATTAGAACGAAATAACAGTCTGATCTGAAGTCTTCCATTATAATATTATTAATACTAGGAATTTTTTTATTTCCATGTTTTCTACATGGATAATGTGGTTTAGCTTCAGTCTTTCAGTACAATATCATGTATATAGCAATCAAATGCATGTTTAGGACCCCTTTCACAAGATTTTCATTTTAAAACCGCTGGAAAAATTAAAAAGTCAGTGTTTTTATTATTAGCTTGAATAACTAATATTCTGTCTGCAGCTGATCAAATCCACCAGCAACAGTTGTTGTCATTTCAGGCAGTAAAATCGATGGTTGCTATAAATGAGAAGCCTGCTTGTCTAAGCTTCTGTCTAAAATCAAGGAGCAACAGATCATGGTTCTATTGGCGCATTTGTGAAACAAACATTATATTAATTATTTTACTACAAACCAATTGACACACATTTAATCAAAGGTTTTTGCAAATCCAGTGTTACTCAAGAGCTACAGAAAATATCCGGCTGCATTCTCCCAGTTTGTGAAGCTGGGATAGCAAAGACGACTGGAAGCCATTCGAGGCCATCTGTCGTCCTTGTACAATGTGTGTCAGTGTGTACTGTACTGTGAAAATCTGTAAGTCATTGCAACAATGACTTTGAACCAATGTCACCAAGATGAACTCCTTTGATTAGATTAGATGAAACTGGAGTGATCTCTGGGGGGAAATTTGTGGCAGCCGCAAACAAGACACAGATACAAACACGATAGCAACATTTTTCAACAAATCCAACAAATAGTTAAGATGTGTTATTATGTAAAATGTGTGTTGTGAGGCACATTTCATCTGCTGCCTTTGCAGTTCCAAGAGAAAGCAAATGTTAAGATGCATACACCTAATCCTGTTATCTCTGTGTGTTGTGTTATAGTATCTGTGGGTGGCGTGTCCCATAGATCCGTCAGCTTAGACGTTATGTAATATTCTGGGAGAATCAAACCAGTAAAGGCCTGAGGAATGTCAGCCAATAACTGGAGAACTCCCTTGTCGTAGTTTAGTTTGTGGTCACTTGTCCAGAGCAGCGATGCTTGAAGGCTTTGCAGAAGATCTGGTTCACTGCGTGCACAGTAATAAAAGGCTAGAAGGCAGTAACAGACCCTGGTGTTTGATGTCTTGTTCCCATTCAGACCCATTCATTTTAAGCTATTTGATAGATTGCAGCATGCGGGTAATTTAATTTATTTCTTTTGGAACAAGTTAGTTTGAAGTTGTACTAGAATCTGCAACCATAACATCATTCAGTATTTTCCAACAGTCAGGTGACAGTGTATTTGCTTTGAATCCACCACGTTTTAAAACCAGACGTCAAGCTGGACATGCTTTTAGCCAGTAGTCAATCTGCTGGATAAGACTTACAGATATGGCTTTTCTCTGTGTGTAAATCCCTAATGAATGCTGGCAATGTTGACTGCAGCTGGCCTGGAAAGTGCAGATGTCTCAGAAAAAAGACTTACACCAGTACAGAGCTGCGTAGTGCCAACTCAAACTGCTTTACAGTGCTGTTGAGATGCAGCAAAAGGGCTCTTACTGTGTGAAAACTATTTATCGACAACAATCAAACAATCAATGCCTCTATTGCTCTTATATTTTGTAATGTGCATCGCTGTCGCCAAGACAGTTCGAGCACTGGCTTGTTCTTCAGATAGGTTTGGCTCTGCTGCATTGGACCACCTAGAGGAACGCTGCACGGGATGCCCAGGTCGGCATGCCGATCCTGGGACTGATTACTCAGCTATCTGGAGCCCTGCCAGGTGCAGCTCCACCCTCCGCAAGCTTCTCCATTGGCCCAAACATCCTCAAGTGGCCCACTGCCTATCTCTGTCTTGTCAGCGATGCCGTCCCCATGCTGGCTGTGACCCTGCACAGAGATAAATACTCACTGTGCTCTGTCTGATCCTTAGTACTGAATCTCAGCAGCAGGTCATTCAGTTGAACACCATCCCTCCTACTCATGCAGCGCATTGAGTGCTAACATAAGAATTAAGACAGCAAAATATATAAGCTGGTTCAACATTTTGCAGAGAGTTAGATGAGAAGATCAATACCACTCTCATATCTATACAGAAATATGAAGCTACAGCTAATAGCCAGTTAGCTTAGACTTAGCATAAAGAAACATGGGGAAACCGCTAACCTGACTCTGTTTAATAACATTCTGCAGCCTTGTATTTAAAGGGACCATTTAAATGAGGCCCTGAGCTCGGACTTGGAGACTACAGATTTTTAACAGAAAGCCTGTGTGGCAGACTATGTGCGGACTTTATGATGTTGAAGATTACTCTGACAAAGTATTGAGTTGAATTATAGGAAATGTAGCATCCAGTGTTAGGAGACTGACCCATAGAGACTAAAAGTTGGTCTTTCTTAGCTTCAGTTTGATCATTTTCTGTTTCACAAATCTGTGTCACAACTTTATGGAAGTGCAATACAAAAGCAGTGAATACCCCAGGGGCGTTCTTAGACATAAAGCTCTACTGGGGCACAGAACCCAACAATAATATCTTGCAAGTATTGATATTTATGATTTACAGGGGCTATGCTGAAGTTTGTCAGTAGAGTAGATTCTGGATCATAAGCCAGTACAAGGACAGCTGATTCAAATCCAGTACTAGCACATACCCATTCCAGACGTCTTTAGCAGGTCACACAGACCCAGGTGAAATGCCTCTGGTCAAAGCCCTTTCTGACATGACGGTGCCAATATTAATCGGCTAAGCGAGGGAAGCTGGTGAGGCACACACTGACACATTTCATACACTTTAATCAAAAATATATGAACATTTTCATGGGGAATGAGGGCTTCTGTGCCCCAGTAGAGCTTTATATCTAGCAACTCCCCTGAGCTACTGAATGAGAGTAGTATTCATCTTCTCATGTAAGAAATAAAATAAGTGCATTTACCAAAATCTCAAACTATTCCTTTAACCTGAGCAACAGCTTACTTGTTAGTCTCTAGGATTTTTTTTCAGATTGCTTTAGTATTGTTTAAATGTCAGGCTTTGTAAAACGTGACCAGTGGTGTGTTACACACAGCGAGGGGTGTCATCTGTTACCAGGTTACCATGCTGTGTGTCTATCTGACAGCTGAAGCACTGAGAATTGTGTTATTTTAGGGACGTATAACAGCAAGCTTAATGACAGTTGCTTGGAAACCTCAGATGTTTTGGGAAGTTTATGAAAATATACCAAGAAAACTACTGTGCAACTTTGTTCTAGAGTTATTTTTATTGTGTTGTTTCCACATTATGTAGGTCCTTTATGAATGTTTTTCTGTGCCTGCTTATCTTCAGAGAGCCATGACAAGGTTCTGAGCTACATTCAAATGTTTTCTCTCCATTGCTATTTTCATATCGGTGTCTCGCCCGCAGACACGGTGGCGCAGCTGATTCCTGATGCAGAGTCGCCTCTCTATGAGCGTGTGCAGCAGTACCGTCAGCTACTGGATGGTCTGCCCATGGACGCTTACACACACGGCTGCATCCTTCATCCAGAGCTTACGACCGACTCTATGATCCCAAAGTACGCCACCGCAGAAATACGTAGTAAGTGAAGCCAGCGCACAACTGTTTATAATTCTGCATTAAATATGAGAAACTAATGGATCTGATTTTGTAATTAAATAGATCAAGCCAATTCCAGTAAAAGTGGTATCAATCTCCTTATCTAACTCTTGGCAAGAAAGTGAATAAGCGTATTTCTCAAAATCCGATAGAAATACTTTGTGCAGGTCGTTCGGGAGCCCTGGGGGAACTGACTGCTAAAATTAACCTGGTTTCAAGTTGGGAATCTGTAACTGATAAAAGACCTCTGCCCAACAATCTCTGGTACAGGTACAGCGAGGCCACAAAGAACTTCAAAGTATAGTCAGCTTTGAATACAAATCTGAAATATTTTCCTTAAGGTGCTAACAGTGATGCCAAATAAAAACAGCTTTTAAGCTTTCCAAATTAGCTTTACTGGGACTGGGCGTCTCTCAACTGTAAGGAACTCTTCGACAGTATGGAGTCCTGCTTTGCTCGTGAGAGTTCATCCTGCCCAAACCATTGTTCCTAAAAAGACCCACAGTATAAAGACCAAATGGCCTCTCAGTGGAGAACAGAGCCAGAACCATGAATTACCAGAAACAGACTGGACTACAAATTCTGGAAACTGAATCCACTCAAGTGTGTATAACACACAGAGGCACACAGGCACTGGTATTGTGCATCAACGCAGCATTATTTAATGTGACAGTGTGTTCTGCTGCATGTTCACACATGTTTATTCTAGAGTAGATGCATGTGTGTCTACAGGTGTGTGCGGTTTATTGGCAATAGATAATGATAAGTATGTAAAGTATAAAATGTATTTGTAAAATGTGAAGGTTGTCAAGATAAAAAGTAGATGATATTGTTGTTTTTGTCCAACTTTCTGGATGTATTTACACACACATACTATGTATGTGTTTATACTATGTATAGATAGCTCTATATATGAAAAGTGCAATGAGATAACCTTTGTTATTAATTGGTTTTATATAAATTAAATTTGAATAAAATTGTTTTTTAAAATTTCTATTTCTGCAGCATAATATTAATAGTTTTCAGTGTTTTGAACTCATTAATCTGAGCATTTACAAGCTCTCGAGGTTGAATGAGCTTTAACTTTGGGAACAACTCTCCCAGAGCAAAAACAACAGACAGGCATTAGAAATGCAAAGCTATTCACCTTCCTTGCAGCATTTTCCGCATCATCTGCAAACAAATCCCTGCTTTTATGTGCCCGACGTGATTAGCATTCTGTGTAATTTGACGCTACTCAATACCAAAAAACCCTTAACGCAGCAGATTGTAGTGATGCCAGGTTTATATATCCCAACAGCTGATATCAGGCCTCTCAGTCTGAACTGTAGTGCTCTTTCCATCAAGTAATGACCTCAGTATGTAAATCAAAGCAATGACCTGGATGAAACGAAAATCTGCAGCAAAATCAATTATCAAGTTAAACTCCGGTCACCCTGTATTGCATCTGTAAAATCAACCTGATGGAGTATTAAATGGAAAGCATCAGCGATGTTTGTATTTAATTAACCACTTTGTATTATCTAAAATCATTTTTCACTCTAGTATTAAAACGGTCTGGGTCAAATATGTTGCACACTGAAGGTATAACAAAAAAAACTCACTTAATCACATACTTCCAGTGCAGCAACAGTAAATACTGATAATATGAAAATATCTATAAGGGTGGATTGTTGTCATTAAAAGCATGACACTGACTATATTTTGTATTTTGTTATTTGTTATTTTTGTAACAAAACCCATGAAAAGACCTAAAGTAACAACGTGTTAGTCCGTCTCTCAGTACTTTATGACGTACCCTGTTTGCGGCCATCAGCCTCAAGCCGATTAGTTCCTACTGAAAACAGGTCACAAATATATACTTTAATTTAAAACAGCTTTTTTCAGCAAACTTTACTTAAATAGGAGAAAATAGTGCATTTGTTTGGCGGGAACCATTTTCAGCTGGGGCTTAATCCACATTTGTATCTCTAGTGAGTATTTCTGGCAGCAGGACGCTGTATACTAAGTGGGATTGAGTCAAAATCAACTCCTTGGAGGATTAAACACACTCATCTCTAAAATATGCACTGTGGTTGATTGGAAAATGTTGTTCAATATCCAGTAATACCTACAAAGACTAAGGACTATATGCACATATAGATGATCTCTCAAGCAACATGTTCAACAACAGGACAGCAGACTAGAAAATGACATTATTTAGATTTGTTCAAATAGCAATTCTGTTGAAATCAATCTTTTTTCCACCAAATGGTAGATCAAGACACTATTTATGTGTCCTTTGTGTGTGTGTGTGTCTTCAGGACACCTGGCCAACGCTGCGACGGAGCTGATGAAGTTGGACCATGAGGAGCCTCAGCTGACAGAACCGTACCTGTCCAAACAGAAGAAACTCATGGTGAGTTTATGTGTGCATTCATTTGATTAAAAAGAATTAATTTATCACTTGTCCTCATTATATGGTAATTATGTGAATAAGGGAGAGGCAACCTCTACGAAATGTTTTTTAAAAGAAAGAGAAAAAACAAACTAAAAACAAAATATATCTTACATTGAAATTTTGTCGTGCTTTTTGACACATTACTAATGATGGGATAAAGCTGTTCTAATGAGATTTAAGGGAAATATGAATGAATAAATTAATGGATGCTTATAATTGACTAAATAATATAGACACCGTCACTTAATTTATACCTTAAGGGTGTTTATATTTTAATTTAAGTGCAAGCTAATGAATTCTATGGGGTTTTCCCTTAAAACCCTTTTATCTATACAGAAAGCCCATTAAAACCCCCTTTTAATAATTAAAAGACCATTCATTTACATTTTAAACCTGAGCTTAAACCCTTTAAATATCATTAAGTTTGCACCTGATATATACACATATTTCAGACCCAATAACTGTAAGTATGAGCACAGAAATATAATGGATTTTGTGATAGACAAACTCACTGCAAGTCAAACATGTCTTTATTAGAGTTTAACACTCTGACAGATATTTAATTTCCCAAACTGTATTGGACCAGATAATTGAATTTCCAAGTCTGCAGCTGAGGGAAATTTCATCATGAACAACCTTCAGTAATTTCCTCTAATTATGCTACTGTGCAGCATGCAGATCCTATTCGCATGCTGCACAGTAGCATAATGTCGGTTTGACCTAAATACAATTCACATTGACCTGGAGAAAATATCCAGGTGTAATGATTTTTTGCATCTGTTACAAAGACATTTTTTTTTACCATTTTACATTCTGCTAATAATAGAGAGTGTAAAACGTGTTGTACATGATGATAAGCTGAAAACTAAGTAGACAATAACAGCTGTTTCAACTGTGTGAAACATCTACACTAACAATGTGGCTCTGGCTCTAGGAATGGCAGTGTGTTGATTGGTTGGTCGGTCACTTTGGTCCAGACTGAATTATCTCAGCAACTAGATGGATTAGAACAACATTTTGCAGACATTTATAGTCCACAGAGGATGAATCATAATGATATTTGTGTTCTCTTGAGTTTACCTCTACGGCCACCATGAGGTTGATATTTATGGTTATGAGTGACTTGTAGGTGATCCCTTAGCTTTTCATTTAGTGCCATCCAATACTGGTGCTCGACTGGCACTAATTTACTTCCTCCAATAGTCAGCCTGAGCTGTACTTTAAGATAAGATAGAACTTTTCAATTTATCCCGATGAAAAGTGTTGTGCAGCAGTTGCTGTACAAAGTACGGAAGAGTGCAAATATATAGAGTGCAAATAAAAACTAAATAAAGACAATAAAGATTATCAATAAAGTGTAAAAAACAATGTACATAATGACAGAAATGTAAACAGGTTAATGAATTATAAAAATCTCAACCAGTACTTTGCATTTAGTGCTAATTAGAAAATGTGAGCATGCTACTTAGTTAACTAGGAAAGTTAACTAGTTGGTTTAGATGGTAACTGTGGCCCAGAGTGTGTTCCTGTAAAGTGGGTGAGGCCACTGGGCTATCTCACTGAGCCTTTTCTGCACACTCTGCGTAAGTCAAAATCCATGATACATATCGTTGTGAAGATAAAATAACAATGACAGTGGAAAGTTGGCAGGGTGATATTTCGTTTGAATAAAATAAACATATATTGTGTAGTGTATGTATAGTTGTTTGTCTTCCAAGTATGTTGATTTGGTCAAACAGTTTTTTAAAAAGAGCAACATCTTATTCACTAAACTATATAGATGATTAGAGGGGATATTGGAGCTGGGCCCATTTAAACATTATACCTGCTGCAGCATGTTAGCATGCTTATGTTAGCATAATATATAATAATATAATCTAACACGTCGTACATACATATTTTTTGTTTATTAACATTTTAACTACTAACAACCACAAGTCACTTTTCTTAAAGCAGCTGGAGTAAAATGAAGTCTGTATATATAACATCTTCATTTTACTTTATGATACTAAGAATATCCAACTATGCATACTGGTTTGCCTCTTGGAATTAAAGTATTTTTGCCTTTTGTAAAATGACTGTTAGGCAAAAATCTTGGACCACGATAATGTGAATTACCTGAAGAAAATTCTGGGGGAGTTAGCCATGGTTCTGGATCAAGTAGAGGCTGAACTGGAGAAAAGAAAACTAGAGTATCAAGGTATGTCCAGACGCTTGTCATCTTCTGTCATAATAGCACCGAAACATGTTCCAAATATTTTCAACAATGTTTTCATGAACATTTTCATTCCCTTGCAGGTCAAAAGTGTGAGTTGTGGCTATGTGGACCTGAATTTACACTAGCTGATGTCTGCCTCGGAGCCTTGTTGCACAGGCTCAAGTTCTTGGGACTTTCTAAGAAATACTGGGAGGACGGCAGCCGACCCAACCTGCAGTCCTTTTTTATGCGTGTCCAAAAACGCTACGCTTTCCGCAAGGTCTTGGGCGACATCCACACGACCCTTCTGTCTGCCGTCCTACCCAACGCTTTCCGGATGGTAAAAAAGAAGCCACCGTCCTTCTTCGGGGCCTCTTTTCTCATGGGCTCGCTTGGAGGGATGGGCTACTTTGCCTACTGGTATTTAAAAAAGAAATATATGTAGTGAATGCCCTCTTGTTGTGTTAAATGTCTGTGTATTTGTGTGATGTTTCAACTTTTCTGTAATGTTTTATGACTGCAGGAAAACATAATGAATCTATATAGAGAACACTATTACTTACCTGGGTGAACAAAGAATATTAAAACATTCCATAATAAGAAATCTTGACAGCACATTTTCTGGTAATCAAGGCCTTCATTGAGTTTAATTTCTGGCAACTTGCAGCTCTTGTGCTGGTAAGTCCTTGTTTATCTTTTGTTGGAGCCATGCATCGGGTCCACTTGTACTGAAAACCTAAAGTAGAAACCCAGATAAAATGTTCAACACAGTAACACCAACAGGGGTTAACTGACCTTCGCATGCCACAATTATATTCATTACTCATACCTGCTCTTTACTCCTCCATCAGCCTGAGGTTTAAACGGTAAACCCACAGGAAAATGTACATGACAAATACTTTCTGATAATTGCTGTGCTGCCAGAAACTGCCACATGAAATGATGAAAGGATGGAGGCAAACTGTAATGGAATAGTTAAGGCCTTTTGGGAAATACGCTTATTCACGTCCTTGCCAAGACCACTCTCATGTCTGTATGTTAAAAGTTAAGCTACAACCAGGAGACAGTTAGCTTAGCTTAGCTTAAAGACTGGAAGCTTGGGGAAACAGCTAGATAGCTCTGTCCAAAGGTAACAAAATCTACGTCATAACACAAACCCTTATCCTTACTGCTAGCATTCAGTTAGCTTAGCATGAAGATGGAAAACAAGGGGAAGCAAGCCCCAGTATTCAATTATGCTTAAAGACTCTTTCAACCATCTGGATAAAAACATCTGTTGCATGAGCATTTCTTTAAACCCATTTCACAAGTTGTAACTGTATTTTTTAATCCAGAGAGGCAGATTTTACATATATGCTCTGTTTGAATGATATGAATGCATTAGGCTATTTTGTATTAAAATATCAAATATATCAGTTACATTTACCGATGTAACTGATATATTTAAAAAGAAAAGGTTCATATTGTACAAATTGCGCAAGGAGATTCGATCTTTGTTTGGATGAAGAAACAGAGGTGCAAAATGTTAAATTTTTAATGCAGCAAACATAAAATCTTCTTTACCCAGATGGTTAGAAGAGTCTTTGAGGATTATGGAAATATTGATAAATGTTTCCATCTTTGTTTTTCAGGAAAAGCAGATGCTTAGCGCTGTAATGCTAATGCTGTAATGGTGACACATGACAGACACAAATTGGGGCTAGCTGTTGCCCCCTTACTAGTCTTTATGCTAAGCTAAACTAACAAGCTACAGTAGTATAATATTTAACAAATAAGATATGAGAGGTATCAATCTTCTCATTTGACACTCCGAAAGAATGTGAACATGTGCATTTCCCAAAATGTCAAACTATTCCTTTAACTAACTGTACACCCTACACACATCAAAACACAGAGACACACGTGCACTCAGAGTGAGTTTATTTAGAGCACCACAGATCACACAGCACACACACTGGTCCACTGTCACTCTCTTTTGTCGCTGAGCTGGAGCTCAGACGTTACAAATCTTGGGTGTTTGAAAAATTACACTTGGCTGAACTCGTGGTAAAATTGTAAATTCTGCATCTATGACACAATAGTGTTGCGTTAGGTTTTAGAATGTACATTTCATTGCATGGGTACTTTCTTATTGTGTAAGCATTTTGTGACGATACTGACACTGAGGGTTGCGTGTCGCCCAGAAGCAGAATTTATAATCACTACAAAACATCAAACACCACATTTTTCTAAATGTTCTGTTGCTAATTGTAACCTTTGAAGCACCTGCACTGTACAGTGTGTTGGAGATGGTCCCTCAGCAATACTGAGCAAGAAAAATCACTGGATTTTTACAGCGGCTTGTTTGTCGCCAACTCCTCCTGACAGATGCAAGATTGTTTTTACAGATAGATATTTTTAATTATACATCGTCTCATTTATTTTACCGTGCTGAATTTTCAATGAGCCAAAAGGTTAAATAATGGGAACAGGGGAGGAGAAGCTGGCTCATCTGAAGGCTTATAGGAATATGAGAAGCAAAAAGAAAAAGCCTTTCCCCCCCGGCGAGCCTTGCCAGCTGTCTCGTTTGTTGATGCAGTGTACTTTTCTCGCTCCGCACTCGCCCTTCATGGGAGCCTTTCTGCTTTTTCTTTGTCAGACCTCCAGGGTTTAACGTTATAATTCTGCTCCTGAACCGTGTGCTTTTAAGTTTTAACTCATTATGTGAGATACTGGAGTGGTGAGCTGCTTTTGGTTTTACGGCTGGTTATACGGACATTCTTGCAGTAAAGATCACAGTACAGGATAACTGTCAAGCCTTGGATAATGAAGAAAACGTATGTGAGTTTTTCCAGTTAGGATGCTCCCTGTTTTCTTCTGCTACAGGAACTCGTCTCTGCAGGTGGTGATTGGCTGCACGGTGCAACCGTGGCAGAAAATGCTGAACCAAAGACAATAATCAATGCTCCTTTAATAGCAGCATCTCCTTGCTGTGTCACATCTGATAATAAATCTGACTTTCATCCAGAAAGCAGAAGTGTAGAAGCTGTAGTTCATTAATTCCAGTTTCATGTTTGATATTGACAGCGCGGTTTAGCTATATAGATATAACTGTTTGGAATCAATCATTTAATTCCTGGAAAGAAATTTGAGATATGCATTAAGGGGAAACAGGGAGGTTATTTGTTTCAAACTGTTCTTGCATGAGCCGCGGTGATGTAAGTGGCACAGAAGATTCAAAAATATATATGAACTTGTCCAAGTTTCGAAGCAAGCAAGAGGACACAAAGGTGTAAAGTACCATCTCCTGTTGCAATTTATTTAAAAAACTTACTTAATTGTTATTCATGTTGATTTTTCAGTGCTTAAACATTCACTTATTGTGTTAATTGACAAACAGCAGATGACAATGCGGTGGAGAAAATGTCAAGAAACTTCATGACCAGCCAATCATTGTGTAGGCTTGGTGCGTTTTGATTACTGCGGGCACACCTGCTACTGCTCTGCTGCTTCTACTGACTGAAATCATGCTACCTGACGGGTTGGATCTGTACTTCTTGGAACACACAGTTCAAGTCGAGGAAATCCTAGTTGTGATTTGTGGCCATTATATTTCACTATAGTATTTTTTTATTTTTTACTTTTTATTTTTTATATTTCTATATATGCATTTATTTATGGTGCTTTTTATGATGTTTGTTCATAAGCCTTAATTTATTCAGTTGCCATCAAAGACAAATAAATAATGAAAATGGAATACACAGATTGTGTTTTTTTATTTGACCAAAACCTACTATGTTCCCCGCACTGTAGAGCTTGTATTTGTATATTTTGGACGTCATAAAAATGCATGCATTAATGCTAGAAAACTATTAGCTATATGCTTGTGACATTAATATTCTTCAAAATACTGCTATGCTATTTACACATACCAAAGTTTCCTGAAAATACCCACTATAGGATGATGCTGGCATTATTCTCACTTGAAAAAGTATGTGAGCCCTTTGGAATTACCTGGATTTCTGCATACATTGGTCCCAAATTGTGATCTAATCTTCATCTAAGTCACAACAATAGACAAACACTGTCTGCTTACACTGATTATACACAATTTGTTTTTTTAGATGTTTCTTTATTGAACACACTGTGTAAACATTCAAGTGCAGGGTGGAAAAAGTAAATGAACACCTAGGCTAATGACTTATCCAAAAATCTAATTTGAGTCAGAAGTCAGCCAAACTGGAGTCAGATGAGATTGGAAGTGTTGGTTAGAGCTGTCCCACCCTATAAAAAACACACACCAATTTTAATTTTGCCCTTCTCAAGAAGCACTGCCTGATGTGAACCATGTCTCGAATATAAGAGCTCTCAGAAGACCTAAGATAAAGAATGGCTGACTTGCAGGAAGCTGGAAAGGGTTACAAAAGTATCTCTAAAATACTTTATGATCTGTCCACGCTAGGACAAAATATAAAGCACTGTTGCTACTCTCCCTAGGAGTGGCCGTCGTGCAAAGATGACTGCATGAGCACAGCGCAGAATGCTCAATGAAGTTAAGAAGGGTCTTAAAAGTGTCAGCTGAAGACTTAGAGAAATCTCTGGAACATGCTAACATTTATGTTGATGACTCTATGATACGTAAAACAAGAATTGAGTTTAAGGGAGGACACCATGGAGTGACAAAATATTGACAGACACCAACATCAAAACCTCATCCCAACTGTAAAGTATGGTGGAGCAGGAATCATGGTTTGGGGCTACTTCGCCGCCTCAGGGCCTAAAAGGGTTCTGATCAGGGCCCGTATTTATCAAGCTTCTCAGAATTACTTTACTCATAAGAACACTGCTAAGAACTGAATTAAGAGTAAAAATATTCTTGGCTCAAAGCTGCGCTTAAAAGTTAGTTATCGAGCATCATAGTCCTAATTTGAGTGAAGTGTAGGACTAAATCTTAAGTGTCAGTCTTAGTGC
Source organism: Micropterus dolomieu (assembly GCF_021292245.1). Lineage (NCBI taxonomy): Eukaryota > Metazoa > Chordata > Actinopteri > Centrarchiformes > Centrarchidae > Micropterus > Micropterus dolomieu. The sequence continues at coordinate 5,897,873 of NC_060157.1, forward strand.
TGATTTACAACACTTTGCTGTGCCACAAACAGGATTTTGGATGACGATGTAGCCAAGGACCAATTACTAAATAGATTTCCTTCTTTAAGAATATTCTCAGATAATTTCCTAAGAGCAGTTTATATTCAACACACATTTAATAAAGAATTTTCAAGATAATACATTATGATATAGGCCTACACTTTAATAAATTAAAGTTATATGAAATGCGCCTACTACTCCTGTATTGCCAGCTATTTGCATGAACTGTGTTTGCTTCTGCCGGATTACGGGGGGTGTTGTTGGGAAGTCGATGAAACGCATGACAGTGTGTGAAGCTCTAAGTGCTAAAATTGTTTCCATAACTATTCGGCTTATTGAGGGTTGTGACGGGCCAAAATCATCAGCATTGCTGCATTTGTCCTGTGGCAAAGAAACAAAGTGTCATCTCCACCTTCAGTTTAACTGAAAACGCATTACTGCGTAAAGTCAGTGGTGAGATGACGTCCCTCACCAACTCGCTGACAAAGTTTATGCCTGCGCGGTCCGACGCATGTCTCTGTCTCCACAGCGCCAACACAAGCCCTACTGGCAGCTCCTAACCACTTGAGAGACCTCTCCAGCTGTCTTAAATAACTGGGAGTGTAAGAGTGATTCTTAGCTTTGAGAAATTTGATAACTTGCTTTTATTCTTAAGTTTAAAAGTAGGAGTAAATTTCATGAATTCTCAGCACTTTGAGAAGCTTGATAAATACCAGCCCTGATCTGCAACTACAGGAAAAGTTTGATTGAGGTTATTGCTGCCAAAGGATGGTAAACCAGTTATTTAATCCAAGGGTTCACAAACTTTTCCCACCCTGCACTGTTAATAATGTTTACACAATGTGTTAAATAAAAACATGAAAACACAATTGTTTGTGTGGTGTTACTTTAAGCGGACTGTATTTCTCTATTGTTGTGACATAGATAAAGATCAGATCACATTTTATGACCAATTTATGCATAAATTCATGTAATTCCAAAGAGTTCACATAATTTTTTCTGTGACTGTATATGATCCTTATTGTCAACAAATCCCATGTAAAGAATACTCACCAGATGCAGTTTAGGTGAGTATTCTTTACATGGGATGGCGGCAGGACCGTGAATGTGGGACTGAAAATAAACTACCGTGCCTGTTGTTAATCACATGGGTGTTTTTAATAGTTTACATATAGTGTTGACACAAAGTTATACTAACCACAAACCACGTGATTAAAAAAATGGGGTTGCCCTCATTGAAATCCTTGTAGGATGAAATGTGGGACCCGTGTAGTTAATGTGTCTGATCTCACTTAGTCTCATGTTCTGCAGGTAGTTTCCTATAAAAACAATCTACTACTACTATCTGCTACTGTACATTGGTCTGCAAAAATACACATCATCAGTGCTATATAACTTGAACTGTAAACAATATCAAGTGTTCCCACTCAGACATCTAAAAACTGATTGCTCTGAGTAAAGCACAATAAGGCAACAGACTGGGAAACAGCGTAGCATGCGAGCCATAGAAGCTGAAGGTGAGAGGCTGAAGGTGAGAGGCTGAAGGGGGGCAGCAGAGCAGTGTCTTGCTTTTATCTCAGATTACCAAGAGCCATTTTGGGTAGAGCAGCTGCCAAACACTGTGGAGGAACTGCAAGCCAGTCATCCTGTACAAAAATGACCTTTCTGTGAGGAAGGAATAACTTAAAAAAGCTTAAAATAGCACGGCCAGCTTGGACCCGGAGACAGAAAACATCGACTGTAGTGTGTTGTTGGGAGGATGGCTGCAACATTAGCAACAGTGTTGTACCGGAAAATGTGACAGCAGCTTAGTCGTGTTGTTTCTCTTCTTTTGGGGGGGGCAGAGGGGGGAGTCCTGGTGACAAAGGTATTTTATACCAAACCCGATAAGTCAGATACCACCCCAACAGGCCGCATGCGGTCCCTTCAAACTTGTGAAGTGGGTCATGGAAGTAAACAGAGGTGCAGGCAAACATCCACACCCAAATGGTCACTATCAGATTCAAGGCCACATACAGCAGGTTGAGGACCATCCTGGGCAGAGCAGAGAGCTTGGCTGTCTGCAGGGAGTCCATAGGTGAAGTTTCTTCCTTGATTAAGAGAGCAGAATAGGCCAGGATGAAGGAGTGTCCCGAGATGTCATGGCCGAGCCAGTGGAAGCCGGCCCGCCTGCAGCTGATTTTGGATGTGAACTCCTTCTTGACAACATCCATGGCGTGAGTTTCAAAACACGAGCTGGTCATGTCCTCAATGTATAAGAAGGTTTCGGTGCAGATGTACCAGACGGCTGTTGCCACCACCAGAGATAGCAGTCGCCGGCCGAGGAAGGTCACACTCCTGTTGAAGGAGGAGTTGGAGATGAGGAGGAAGGGTGTCAGCAGCAGCAACGTCCACCCCCACGAAACTTTGACAAAATACCTGCAACAGGAACAGGGCATTCACATTAGCACTCAGCTAACAGTGTTCTTTATTAGAGCTTATTTGTGACTAGAGTTAATCAGCTTATAGGCACTCTAATATTAAATCAGATCTGAAGCAACTCTGTATTGAAGATGTTTTATTATTTGTCATTGTGCACTGGCAACCAAACTACATTCCCTCTTTGTATTAATTAAGTTATTTATCTATCTTAAACTAAGTATTTACATATATGAAGAAAAATTTGAATACTCCATCTTTAATACAGATCTGAAAAGATGACCATTATTCTTGAGCTAATTGGAAGACAATTAGTTCTACAGTATGTTAGGGTATGCTGCAGGTTATTTATTGATATACACAGATCAAAAAAATAAAGGGAACACTAAAATAACACATCCTAGATCTGAATGAATGAAATAATCTCATTAAATACTCCTTTCTTTACATAGTTGAAAGTGCTGACAACAAAATCACACAAAAATTCTCAATGGAAATCAAATTGATCAACCCATGGAGGTCTGGATTTGGAGTCACACTCAAAATCAAAGTGGAAACCCACACTACAGGCCGATCCAGCTTTGATGTAATGTCCTTAAAACAAGTCAAAATGAGGCTCAGTAGTGTGTGTGGCCTCCACGTGCCTGTATGACCTCCCTACAACGCCTGGGCTCCTGATGAGGTGGCCGATGGTCTCCTGAGGGATCTCCTCCCAGACCTGGACTAAAGCATCCGCCAACTCCTGGACAGTCTGTGGTGCAACGTGGCGTTGGTGGATGGAGCGAGACACGCTGTCCCATATGTGCTCAATTGGATTCAGGTCTGAGGAACGGGCGGGCCGGTCCATAGCATCAATGCCTTCCTTTTGCAGGAACTGCTGACACACTCCAGCCACATGAGGTCTAGCATTGTCTCGCATTAGGAGGAACCCAGGGCCAACCGCACCAGCATGTGGTCTCACAAGGGGTCTGAGGATCTCATCTCGGTACCTAATGGCAGTCAGGCTACCTCTGGCAAGCACACGGAGGGCTGAAATGCCACCCCACACCATTACTGACCCACTGCCAAACCGGTCATGCTGGAGGATGTTGCAGGCAGCAGAACGTTCTCCACGGCGTCTCCAGACTCTGTCACGTCTGTCACATGTGCTCAGTGTGAACCTGCTTTCATCTGTGAAGAGCACAGGGCGCCAGTGGCGCATTTGCCAATCTTGGTGTTCTCTGGCAAATGCCAAACGTCCTGCACGGTGTTGGGCTGTAAGCACAA
>NC_060157.1:5901597-5956069 GCF_021292245.1 Micropterus dolomieu
ACCTGTGGACGTCGGGCCCTCATACCACCCTCAGGGCTCTGGCAGTGCTCCTCCTGCTCCTCCTTACACAAAGGTGGAGGTAGCGGTCCTGCTGCTGAGTTGTTGCCCTCCTAGGGCCTCCTCCACGTCTCCTGATGTACTGGCCTGTCTCCTGGTAGCGCCTCCGTGCTCTGGACACTACGCTGACAGACACAGCAAATCTTCTTGCCACATCTCGCATTGATGTGCGATCCTGGATGAGCTGCACTACCTGAGCCACTTGTGTGGGTTGTAGACTCCGTCTCATGCTACCACTAGAGTGAAAGCACCGCCAGCATTCAAAAGTGACCAAAACATCAGCCAGGAAGCACAGGAACTGAGAAGTGGTCTGTGGTCACCACCTGCAGAACCACTCCTTTATAGGGGGTGTCTTGCAAATTGCCTATAATTTCCACCTGTTGTCTATTCTATTTGCACAACAGCATGTGAAACTGATTGTCAATCAGGTATATTTCACAGGAGTGTGATTGACTTGGAGTTACATTGTGTTGTTTAAGTGTTCCCTTTATTTTTTTGAGCAGTGTATAAAGTTGCATAAAATAGAAATACTCACATACAAATTTGAGATACTTGTACTTTACTTTAGTACTAAGTTACATAACACCACTGCCAGGTGGGGAGGTTTTGTTGAAAGATGATATTATGTTACATCTTGAGAATTGTAGGTTGTGGCGTTTTTGGCGCTTGACCCATATTACTGACTGAAAACAAGGACATCATAACTTCTACTGCTTTGATTTGACCATTATTTTTTAAATCTGGCCCTAACTTTATGGAAGTGCACTACTAAATCACTGGAATAGCCCTTTAACATGTCGAGTTCAAGATAATTACTTTTTTCCCACCACCAGACAGCAACCCCTTCCCCACAGCAGTACCAGCAGGATCAAAGCCAGTCCAGAGTCCCCCCTCCTGCGAAAACACCTTTCAACTCAACCACACAGAGGTTCAGAAGCAAGTCATGTATAACTGAGGACAGCCCAGGGTGAGAGAGACACAGCTTATAGTGTAACTGTACTGAACTGAGCTGACTATTGTTTGTTTTGTGATACAGCCCGGGGACATACACTCATGATGCAGTGACAAACAGGAAAGTGAGTTGGCCAATGTGCTTTGGGAGGCCAGACTGGTCCAGACTGCCTCAGCTGGAGAAGAAGTCACTCAGGGTGAAGGTGGGTGAAGCAAGCCCCATTCTGTGAATTCGGCCAAATGCCCTGAAGGTTTTGATGCCAAAATAAACAACAAACAAGGGAACAAGATTTTTTTTTTTTTAAAAAGGATAATTTCTAGACTTTCATTAGGTGTGTTCAGTGGATGCTGAAAAAAAACAGTTCAGATCATAGGGCAGGTTAATGTTAGTATCAAAATAGTTTTTCGGATATCCATAGAGACATGAGCTGATTTAGCCTGGCTTTCTTAAGAGGAATATTCAGCATTTTAGGAAATAAACTGCTTTCTTGCCGAGATTTAGATAAGGAGATCAACACTGTTGCAGCATTTGTTAACTGTGAAACCATGCCCAACTTTTGCCAGACTGTAATGTGACATAATGCGGCATTGCACTGTGTTGGCCAATCACACATTGTCAGCAAATTACTCTGTAATGACATTTCTACCGTTTATCTCGCAAACATGGTCAAAGTTAAATTATTTTCCCTGTAAAAACTTTCATAGGTTGTAAAATCCTGTCATAGAGAATTATAAATATTTGCAATGTTTTTGTGTATGATAAATCTTCAAACTCATGGATGTGTTACTCAAGCTGGACTTCCTGGATCAGATTTCATGTCTCACTGGTTCCTCCTTCAACACAGCCCCTTTGTTGTTTTAAGGCAGTCTGTTTATGTTTTTCTCAGAGGAATTTTATTTTGTGGGATAAATTCACGATGTGTCTTGTTATACAGAGCAATATCTAATGCTCTTGTCTTTTGTTTTCTTCAGCTACACAGTGAAAAGGAGTTCCTGAAGCACAGGAGCAGAGTGGCTTACCTGAGTTTGTACTATTAACTCTAAAGCTGATGGACAAAAACCCATCATGACACTGATGGTGCCTTTATCATATTATTTTCCTGAACTTCTGCCGTCAATAAAAAACAACAACAAAAACATTTCGGTTGTAATAAAAAGAAAAAAAAGAAATATATATTTCTTTATTCACAAAATGACTGGATTCCTGTATGGTTTGTTACACTATAATGTTGCTTAGGTAAGGTTACAGAAAATTCAAAATGAGGGGTTGCTGGAAAAATGACAGTTAACAAAAAAAAATAAAAAATTCTTCCATAGAAGTCAGTATACAAAAAGCCAACAGCAGTACTGGTCCCAGCATTGAGCAAACACAGCTGCTGGTCCCGGCTCACATCACCAGGCCGCTCATCTGTGTGAAGGGAATCACTGACTGGACTGCTGACAGCATAAACCACTGTGACAAATGTGAGTCTGTTGGTTCGGGCGGGTCCATACTCATTTCTTCCTCCTCACTTTGGGTTTCTTGACCGGCCGGAGGTACGGGTTGTCGATCACGTTGTCCTCGCTGGCCTTTGTAGAGGGAACGACGCCGCTGGAAGGGAGCATGGAGTTCTCTTTGTCAGCTCCCGGATCATCCTTAATGAGGGAAACAGGGAAAAAAAAGGTGGAAGTGAGCAATCGTAGCATTTTCTACCAACACAATTAAAACTAGACTAGTTTTAAATTTTGGGAACTACTTATTCACTTTGTCAAGAGTTTCATGAGAAGATTGATACCCCTCTCATATCTGTGGGTTAAGTATAGAGCTACAGTCAGCCTGTGCTTAGCATAGTCTGGGATAAAGACTGGAAAAAGGCTCTTTTCAGGTAAACATCTGCGTACCAGCACCTCGAAAGCTCACAAATCAACACATATTTTTTGCGTTTGTCAGCTCAGAAATGAAGGTCGCTGCTTCCGACCAAGAAACAGCATTTAAATCCTATGAAAGCACAACTTGTAATTTTTAGATTTCTGTTTTTGAATGGATTTAACATACTATGTAATTTAGCTAGCTTCTGCGGTACAGGTAGCCTTGTTTTTTTTTTTAAACTTTGGACAGAGCCAGGCTAGCTGTTTCTCCTCATTTTCAGTCTCTATGCTAAGCTGAGCTAACCATCTCCTGGCTCTAACTTTTAACTTAAACAGATAATTGAGTGGTACTGATTCTACTGCAACCAATCCAGCACTAAGATGGTCATACAGTCTATAACCACTCAGACATAACTAAAACAATGGTTGAGACAGTTCTGTGTGGTTTGCAGTGTGCTAAAGGGATAATCCTCTGGATAAAATGTATGGGAATCCAAGGGAAACAGCTGTATATATTCCCAGGAAGTAACACTTTTAAAAGGAAATCCGGGAGCTCGTGGAGACAATGGGCAAATTTCAATAGTGAAGACTTACACTGATGTTGTTTCCTGCTGCGTTCTCGCTGTCTGTCTGATCGTCCTGCTCAGAAGAGTCCGTCTCCTCAAGAGTCTGCAATTCCAGCTCTGATGGCAGGAGGGCGCTGAGATACGGGATGGTTGTTGGTCGTGCTGCGATCACTGACAACACGGTTGTGGGGATTACAACTCATGTAAATACAACATTCTTTCAGTAGCATAATAAAATGACTATAATAAAACACAGAACAAGACAGATATGTTTAAACAACATTACAACCGATTTTTGAAATTCAAGTCTGCTTGGTAGAATCACTCACATGGGAAGGCAGTGACGTCGTCTTTGAAGAGGCTCTCAGTTTCTCCGGTCTTGGCCATGAAGCGTGTGAGCGCTCGCTCCACGTCTCTCCTCTGACTTGCTGCCTTCTCTCTCACCACTTGGTAATCTGACATTGGCTCTCTGAACGTCTGAGCACAGAAAGGAAAACACACCTCACTTTTTATCTGTTACACATAAAAATAAGAGGTCTTGATGGTTGATGCCCTGATTGCAGTGGGGAAACTGAACGGCATTTCCATGTCATTAATGGAGAATCAACATTAAACATAACAGATTATATTTTATCTACATGTACAGTATTACCAGTTGAAAATGTCACGCTTCGGGGTTTGTTTAAAGATCTCTATAAAGACAGTTCTGACTCACAGGCGTTTTGATGTAAGTGTGAGGGTCAGGGAACTCGGGGAAATGGCAAGGGATGTGAGCTGGATGTGTGCGTTTCTGTCCAGCTGACAGTGCTTTGGGAGTCACAGGTGCGTTTGTCACTGGAGCTGAAATTCATAAGATCCAAACACAAAGACAAAAACTCAGATCACAGCAGTGTAGGGCTGCAACTAACGATTATTTTCATTGTTGTTTAATCTGTCAATTGTTTTCTAGATCAATCGATTAGTTGTTTGGTCTATAAAATGTCGATCAGTGTTTTCCAAAGCCAAAGATAATGTCCTCAAATATCTTCAGTTATTAATATGCAGTTTATTGTCGTAGAGAAAAGAAACCAGAAAATACTCACATTTAAGAAGCGGGAATCAGAGAATTTTTACTTTTTTGTCTTAAAAAAAGGAATGACTAAAACCAATTTATCGATTATCAAAATAGTTGCTGATTCATTTAATAGTTGACAACTAAGCCATTAATCATTGCAGCTCTACAGCTTTGTCATGAATGTCAATTTACAGTTTTCACATTACAATCAATGTAGGAAGTGAAAATACCATAATTAATCAATTTCATAACCACGCAAATAGAGCAGAGGACCTACTTACGGGCAGTTATAACCATCCTCTGTGATCTCTTGGCATACACAGGCAGCGTGTCGGCATTGAAACCTGCAATGACACAAATAGATTAAATTATCTCCTATGTATTACCTTTTGTTAATAATGTATAATTCAGATATTGTTGTTTACCAGTACTTACCCATTTCAATAAGTGCGACCACTGTATCCGACAGGGTTGGGACGCTTCTGGCTGTGTGTTCACAATAAGCTTTAGCACACCGACCTATTTCAGTTATATCTGAAAGAGAGACAAAGCATTGTGGTTCAGTGAAGTCTCTGCTTATGTACAATTAGCAGATACAACTAATGGATGAGTCTCAATGATGGGTCATTGCAGGAAACAAACAAACACAATTGGTCATATTGTTTTAGTATCAACATACATCATTCAAGTGTACAGTGCTAAGACAAGATTATAAATTTAGCAGCTGAAGTACATGCAGGAAGCGATTCATCAGCCCTAGTTGAACAATTCAAATTTTGCGCACAGCGGCAAATGAATGTAGCACAACAAAAAGCTGTATTTTACTGCCCGGTCAGAATTGGGGCCTAAACTGACCCAACTAACTGGCTTGGGACATCCCTAAAACTCAGTAGCAGCAACAATAATTATGAGTGACCTCCACAGGGCTCAAACTATATCTACAAACAATGAAGCCTACACAAATGTAATGAAGTTCAAGAGTAACGCATCTCCCTGCTGCCATGATTACTAAAGACCCATCAGCAGATTGAAGAGTTGTACGGAAATGCAAAACATCCTTTTGGTCCATAATCTGTCTCTAAATTTTGGCCTCTAGAAAAATATTTTTGTGCATAGGAAGGTATACCAGAGTGAGCTTCAAAATTAAAACTCTTCTCCAGTGCTTTATTTATATATTTCTGTGTTACACCAAATGTTTTCAGCTATCTTGCTGTCATCAGGGTCGAGTCTGACGTCGCATCCTGTTTTGTTGATCCGTCACGTCACTTATACACTTATACAGTTCACCACCATAGTTAGTCTAAAACATTTGGTGAATAAAGCTTGGTTCCCTGGAGAAGAGTCATGCAACTCGTTTTATATATTCCACTAAGCAGCTCGGAGGAAAATGAACACGGGCACATCCTGAGTGGACGGAGGCTCTACTTTAGGATTCACACATACAGCTCTGCATCATCTCAGTGAGTGTCTCCACCGCTGCCTTCTCTGCACTCTCGAAGCCACTCTCTGTCAGGAGGGCACTGACAACGACCTGCAGGGTGCGACGCCGGGCCAGGTGGTAGTTCTCTGCAGGGCTGGAAGACGCTTTACCACCACTCCCGCGCTGAAAAACACACAAGGTACAACAGATTAAATAAGAGGGGGACACATCAAGTCCCCAAGAGGAAACTGGCTCATCACATCATGAAAGGAACAAAACATAACACTGAGAACCAAGGCACAAAGCTCTTACAACACATTAATCGACAATATAATAATAGAGTTTATTTCGTCGGCAGGCATGATCTACCGGAGCACGTGTACATACGTTAGGTGTAACGTTAATGATAACAAATACAGAGAACACATGGTTAACAGAAATATATCCACGACCTGCAAATGATGAAACATAACGTCACGAGCGTACAGGGAAACATTCATTCATTCATTCATTAGCATTTACACACAAATTAACCACATAAACTGGGACGTAGCTAACCGGACAGTCTGTAACAAAATACAGCAGGTTCATACTAGATTCAAGAGTAGTTACTTTAAGTTATTAATCCTTGTTAAGACACATTTACGAGTCTCTTCGTTTAGGCTGGTCTGACTGTGCTAGCTTAGCTTAGAGAGCCTTAAACCTGACTGCATCCTGCTCATGATGTATAAACTCCATCTCTTACCCCTCCTGCATTCAGTGAACCTCCCGATGCCACCGCAGGATCCGCCATCTCTAATTATTTGGGCTCCACTCGTTGAGTTAAACTGATTTAACAAACAACAATTAGATTTTTTCGACGGCCGTTTAGCCGCCGTTAGTAAACAGACTGTGTAAATTTATGTCGTCGTTTCCGTCTCCCGGACTGATCTGGAAATTAACACAACACAACATTTACTGCCGCCCTCTAGTGTTTGAATTTAGAATTACACCTCCTTTAGGGCAGGGAATGAATTAGCACCTGTCACCTGCCAAATACAGCAGGGTACAAGGTACAAGGTTGTTTATTTGAAACAAAGTTTGTTGTGTATTTATGCTACACACATAATTTAACATAAGTTAATTAAGTGTACATTAAAATATGGTATCTTGATGCGACAGGTCTCTGTAAAGATGTGGGCACAACAGTCTCTGATACAGGGTAAATTTTGGCTGTGGCTGGTAAAAAGTTCAGGTCACTTTCCTCCATGGCAATACTTAAATATTAGGCTATATAGTCAGCCATCACTGACTCAGTGTTTACAATTCTAAAGTGTTTAACATAGATTTCATAAGTGGCAGACAAAAAGCGGCTGGTAGAAATATTTAGTAACCTTTCCTAGTTGCAGGTGAGGTAAAAATTAATTTCAGCTTGTGGGAGATGCTGGTGTTAAGATGAAGCATTAAAAAAGAAAATCCACAAAGTGTCACACTGGCAATAAAATTCATCAAATGTGGCATGCGTTCCCTAAAACGTACTCTTCTCTTCACTTACAAATGTACTCCATTTCCTTATGAATACATGTATTTGAGGAATGTTTTCATGCAGCGTCAGCTAAATGTATAAATGTATGTAACATATACAAAAGAGTATATTACTGTAAAATCATGACCTGAAGCAGTTGCTAGCTGAAAAATAGCTTTATTTGAGTGCAAAATAAATCATTCAACATTCAGTTTTTTTCCCAACACATTCATCAAGTCACATATTGACTCACTCGTACTGAATGTAGTCACTTCTGCTGCCCAGCAGCCAGACATTACTGTACCCTGCAGTTTTTGCCAGTCAACAGTTTTTAACCAAATCTGAAATAAAATGAGTACAAAGTAACCAGTTCAACATGGTGATTTAATTTACCACCATTACCATCTACATTTCAAGTGTCATGTCCATATACATCAGGAGGGGAGGGTTTCTTTAAGAAGCGAACAAGCGGTTGGCTGAGCTTCTCCTCCTAGCAGTCACCAGATGTTTGGTTTTGGCCTCGATCACCACTGTTTCCTGCACTTCTACAACTTCAGGGTCAGCCAAGGTAGTGTGTGACTTCAACACCTGCTTCTTCTCCATGATCAGCCCTTCTGGTGTATCCTCAACAGCATCCTGCTGTATGAATGGCATGAGAATTGTTTCCACCAGTCCACCAACCACTCCAAGCATCGCCAGAGTGGAGCCGAGCATGTAGATCTTCAGCATGCCCCGGCTGGGCCTCTGGTTTAGCATCTCCTTAGCAAATGGGATGATCTCACTTATGGTTTCCATATCGTGTTGTTTGATTAGTCTGTTGGAAGAAAAGGAGATATTGTACACCGATGATTTGTTAGAGAAATTTGTCCAAGAACTCTGTTCTTTAGTATTTAGTGCTGAATATAAAGTACTTTGCATAAACCAAAATCAGTCTTTCTACCATACACATAAAATCTGGGTGCTGGCAGATACTCACTTTCCAGCACACCTTCAATCTCTGACTTTCTCTTAGTGTTCGGCCCAGTCAGGCATTCGCAGGCAGAGAGACAAGGGCAGATCCTGCAATTTAAACACAATTAGAGCCACGTCAACTCCCACAGTTGCAACGAATTGCATATTCATGAGGCTACTGCTGTTGCTTTTTAGAGATTAAGGCTTGTTTTGGGTAAAAGGGCATGGGTTTTCTGGGGCAAGAAGTGAAGAAAATATTCCCTGTAGGTCACATCACATGAGGTCTGTATGTGTCAGGCAGCAGATGCAGTGACGCAGTGTAGTGTAACATTAATCTATACTCCAACCATGCAGCAGGGGAAATAACACTGAACAACATGAGGGGTTTGTTTGGGTTGTGTGGCTTGTTAGTATCAACACTGATCTTGTCAGGAGAGTTTGAAAATTGTCCAATCATAGTATGTGAAACTGTGGAGAGTCAGTCCCATTTATTGGCTAGAAGGCTTTATTTCTGACTGTATGGTTACACATGGAATACCCCTTATTGAACACTGAGAGATAAGGTTCAGTACAAGAAAAGGTTCAATAGAATCTCCCTAATCATGCAGCCCTAAGCTGCTCTGGCTAATGTCCACTGCTGAACATGGAGGTGACAATGGGGCATTGAGAGATTGCAGGATTTTAAGTGTGTGTGTCTTCATCTGAAACTCTCTACCCTTTAACCTCATTCATTTACTGTAGAACAGGAGGGAGTCAGTCAGGCAACTTATGAAATGTGTCTGATCTTTGTCACAGAGAGATATGTGTAATCAGCACTGAGAGAAAATGACAACCGACCAACGCCACGAGACGTCTGCATGTTGGTTCAACATCTGCACACCCGATGTTAGACGCTTAGCACCATAACATATAATCCAGTTCGAGTTTTAGCCATAAAGTGTCAAGGCTGTTGGTTGCTTTTCCTCTTTGTTCCAGATAGAAATTTCTCAGAAACTACTATTAAAATTTACACAGACATTCATGGTTCCGTGACAATGTATTCTACTGACTTTGGTGATCTCCTGGCTTTTCCTCTTTCACCACTGTGAGAGTGACATTTTGTTTGATATTGAATCATCTCTACAACCATTGGATGGATTGTTGTGAACTTTGGTAAACATATTCATGATCCCCCCCAAGATAACTTTGGTGATCCTCTGACTTTTCATCTGGTGCAATCATCTGGTACTTTTGGTTTAAGACCCAATACCTGACATTCCCATCAACCTCATCTGTAGTCCTTATTAGCAAATGTCACTTACATGCTAACGAGGTGAACATTATATCTGTTGACATGTAATTAACATTGTAATCATTTTAGCATGCTGATGTGAGCATTTAGCTCAAGTACAGCCTCACAGAGCTGCTCGCATGGCTGTAGACTCGTAGTCATGTTCATCTAAATGTCCATCACTTTAGAGACTATAACATTCTATTGCAAAACACCCATATTTGCAAAAATGTGCAAAAAAAGTTGTTGCAAGTACACACTTTCATAACAAAGTAAAAACCTCTCTCACAGAAGTTATGGTGTAATTACGGTTTTGGTGGCTTATATTCAAGAACACCCTTCCCCTGTTTTTCCACAGACGTTGCTGGTAATATCCCTATAATGATACCGTGAAGAACGTTCTTCTTTGAGCAAGTCAGTTAGACTTCTGGGCAGTTATGTTTACCACTGCTGGGAAAAGGTTGAGTCTGTTTGGAGACCTTTGCCCCATTTATGGCTTCTTCTACTTGAATGGACAGTCTGTACTCTACACTGGGCGTCACAGAGTCAACCATGTTGCGGTTGGGGAGTGGGGTGGGGTGGAGGTGAGGAGGGTTTACAGCAGTGTGTAGATGTGAAAAGTCTTTCAACAGGAGCTCAGGGGAGAAAAGGGCATGTATGCTTAACTAAAAAGAAATGTAAAAGGAATGACACACACACACATACAAACAACTGAGTGTAGAATCTGTTATTTTTAATTTATTAAAAATTAGGCTCTTCATATTGTCTCCAGCTTAGCAACGGCTGGTAATTCAGTGCCAGCACTCACAGTAAAATTTAGGACAGGGAACATTTCATGTGACACTAAAATATATGGCCATAAACTGACTGAATTGAATTGAATTGAGTTGAATTTGGCTGCAAGGACACTTTGTTTTTTGTGTGTTATGGCTTATTGTGATTTAGAACCTGCTGCTCTAAAGACGCCAATCCTGGTAATCCTGGCTGTACTTAAAGTGCTGAGGTGTCATCTAATCTACTGAAGAAGAATACCCTGGTAATTGGCTTTGAGTTTGGTTTAATTAGAGATACCCAGACAGGTCACACAATTAAGTAAGAGGAGTTCTTTTTCCTCTTTATTATTATTATTATCATTATTTTTTGAATTTCTCTGTTAAATAAGGAAGGTACTTTCAAATGTAGTTGCAGGACAAAAAAACCCATTTTTTTAAAAAAAGACAAATAAAATGTGATTAAACAGATTAATAATAATTCTTCATTATGACTTAAAATAAACACTTTCAGTTTTGCTTAATTTTGTAGGCCTAAGAAGATGATTTATTGATTCATTTTAATTACTTGATTTTATGTATCAATTAAATATTGTTCAATGGTTGGTGTGGAGTTATTTTTCCAAGAAGAAAGACAGTGAAATGAGAAGACAAATAAAATCTTAACAAAAATAATGCAGATTCTGTACAGGCTTTTATTTATGAGCATACAGGGATTCCAGTATAGTACATAGTGGAGATCATAATCTGTTGAATGCCTCAATACTAAGCCACATACAGCTGAACTGTATACAGTAATTGGAGAAACGTCTATTACAGTGAATATAAATTACATTTATCCATATATTTTAGTAGGTAGATGGCATGTGCGAGCTATGAGTTGGCAACTTATGGATATACTTGTGGCATTTCACACTGTTTATGATCCGCCGTATATTTTATGTTTTGGTTTGTTTTTACGTAACTCATATCTGTATAGGTCTTTTTTTATCATTATAATTTCTTTAAAAAGGAAGCAAATAGTTAAAATAAAACAGAACAATAAACAATTAACACATGGAACATAATAAAAATAACTTTACCAGAATATATTATACACATATGGCTTATATGTAGCAGTAAGCATGCAGTTTATATTCTATTGCGCTTAGAAATGCAGGTTGGCTAAAAGATAATATTTTACACATGTTACAATACAATAATTTCTCTTATTGCATTGTGTGTACTTTTGTTAAACAACATGTAACCACCATCGTAATACTCCTTGACACTAAGTGCTCTGATGAATTAAACTCTCCCCGATCAAAAATCAGGAAGTATGATAAAAAGGCTTCATGACATCAGAGGTCACGGACTGCTTCACCACGAACAAGGTGGGCATTCAACTGGAGCCAAGCAGCAGGTGAGTCCACCTGAGAAGGACAATCCCGTAAAATATGCCTGAACTGTCCCGTTTAGCTGAAGTCTACCTTGTGTATCTGAATTAAAGTGAGTCTTGTGCATTTGAATGAGTGTGTGTGTGTGTGTGCTTCTGTGTGGTTGTCTGGAAGCTTCATAGGCACTCTTTCCAAAATAAAATGTCCCACCAACTGTGTGGACCTTGTAGACCGCTTGGGTCTGTCAGAGGATCAACCACTTCTCATTCTCAGTACCGGGGGGGACCTGCTGAGAGAAAACAGCTCCATGCTGAGTCAGCACAGCAACACTGACCTGTAGAGGGCACAAACACACTCAGGGTGAGACACACGTTTACCTCTAATGAAACATGCACAGCAAGATGTAGATGGTTGGTTTACATCTCCGTATGTCACAGTCAGACTGTTACTACTAGTATTTCCTTATGGAGCAAGCATATATTGACATACAATATATTGTCAAACAGCATAAAGGCCAAGCATCTACTTACAACTATAGTATACTGTAGCCATTAATTAAATGTTTTACTCTGCTTATGAATGTTATGTTGTCATTTATGTTAATATATCAAATCATCAAATGTTTTAAATAATGACACACATATTCAATTTGTGTGGAATTTAAAGCACTTTGTACACTTTCAAATACAATTGCTTGTACTAAAGTGTATTTGATTATGACATGCAAATGCTTTACTTGAACCTACCAAGTTAAAGTTTTTTTTTTCCATGTGAACTTCACGCAGCCTTCACATGACTGAGCAAACTCCAGTCTGCACAGTCTTGCCACTAGTGGTTTTACCATGCCTGAAAGCAAAACAGAAAAGCTTCGTCATGTTTCAGTCCTGCTGTGATTTCAGAAATTCAAAATTCACAACATCAGATGGCGTTTACACAAACCCGTTCAGGTTGGCGGGCTCTGAGTGGTAGATGTGCTTGCTCTGCTCAGATATAGAGGGTGCGTGGTGTGCCGGGCCCTGACTCTGACTGGCCTTCAACGGGTGGTAATGACACTTCAGATCTACATGGCTCGTGGGCAGGAGCATGTTATTTGCCCCATGTGCTTTCCTGTCAGTCTCTTCCACCTTGTCTGGATCGAGACGTTTGCGGTTTTTTGTTGGGGAGGATACGTCGATCACCTTGATGTCTGGGATGCTGGCCTGCCTCAGGACCAGCTCTGAGTGGGCCAGCTGCAGCTTCTTCATGTGGTTGATAGCTACTGCGGCGTTATAGGCTTGCTGTAAAGTGAACATAGAAAAGAGGGTCAAAAAGAGATCTGAGAGCCATATAGATTCCACATAGCTTCACTTTAACTGCGTGTCCATGATGATGTATGGAGAGACTATACTTCTGCAACGCCAAATCTGAGCACAGCAGATTGTCCAGACAATATATTTGTGTTTTAAAAGTCATTTTTACAGCTGAACAATCAGGTGCACTTTAGTTTCCCTTACAGTAAATACCCATCAGTGGCCTTGATTACACAACAATATCTTATTAAACTTTCCTTAATCAGGAAGGATTTAGGTAGGCACCAGAATAATCTACTGTAAACTGTCCTTAATGGGCTTATTAGATCAAAGCCAAGGAATCAGCGAGAACTGACCTTCCACTTGGTCTTGGCGAAGTTCTTTTGGATCTGAACACTGACAGAATAGTAGATGTCCTGGCTCCGTGCCGTCTTTCCAATAATCCTGGAAAACAGATGACGAAACAGAACGTTCCTATTTATTTCAAGGTAGAGGTTAATCCTGAACACTGACCGAACACTGTGTGGATACATTCCTACTTCCTATACTTGAATTACAATGTTAGTATTAGTCACTAAAATGATACTCATCTAAGGATTATAATACATTTAGTTTTACTGTCCCTTTTCTATTTATAAAACTTGTGAATAGTTACATGTTATTTAAACTATAGTACAATAGCCTATAACCATTTTACTATGAAAATTCATCAAGAACAGTCTAACATGCAACTATATTGCTGGGAATGATTTTCTCCTATTATAAAATGAATTTAAAGATAAAGAAGATTCAACACTAAGAGTTTAATTCAATGCATCTTAACAATATTTGTATCAAAATTTTAAAAAGGTTGATGATGATGATGATACTCACCAAGGATGTCTGAGCGCTTGGTCAGTGGTGAAGCGCATGCTAGGATTCTTCTGCATCATGTTACGGATGAAATCTTTAGCTGCAGGTGAAAAGATGTCAAACACATTAGGGCTTCGGGCTGAGCTCTGTATGGAGGAATAAAGCAGCTGCTAACAGGCTACACATTATGTCTGCTAATGCTCCGTGTAATTACCAGATTCAGAAATGTCATCCCAGAAGGGCGAGTCAAACTCATACTGCGCCTTCATGATCTTGGAGAACAGTCTTGTCTCACTTTCTTCATAAAAAGGGGGATATCCACAGAGTCTGCAACATACAGTAAGTATTTGTGAACGCTGAAGAAATGTTCCACAATAAGGAACATGTGTATGTACTACTGTATGCAGTGTGTATAATAGATGTTCACTAGGTGGTGCTATGGCTCGGTCACTGCATCATTATTCTGTATTCAGGTAACTGTGTCATGCATGAGTCATGACCAGCAGTGGCTTTTAATCTGAAAATCTTGCTACTTAATGAAGGAAAACCTGGAGCTGATTTACAATCTTAGTATGTATGCAAACATTTACCGTGGCTTTATACTTACAAGATGTAGGTTATAACTCCAATAGACCAGCAGTCCACTGCCTTGCTGTAGGGCTTCTGTGCCAAAACTTCAGGAGCTGAAGGAAAGTGAGGCAAAAATGTCAGAGCTAAGCTAGTCATTGCTTTAATTAGGCCGGTATGAGAAACACAGGTATTAACATTGCATATTGTTTGTATCTGAGTGACATATCCCCCTGTGTGTTTTATATTTCTCTAACCTATGTTAGGCCCCCACCAGTAAGTCTCTATACATAATTCATTAGACAGACATGTTTCCTTACCTACATATCCTGGGGTGCCACAGGCTGTCGACATGATGTCATTGTCTACCATCTTGGAGAGGCCAAAATCACTGATCATGATCTTAGAGGTCTCTTCCTGGCTGTAGTACAGGATGTTCTCTGGCTGCACAAGGACAAACAGACAGGAGAGCTGACTCACTGAAGTCCTCAATGAACAAGTGAACTGTTAGTTGACCTGGGGCAGAACACCTTCTTCTATCTCACTTTCAGTAAAAGTACCACTGCTGGAAATGGAGCTGTACCATTGAAAGTATTGCAGTAAAAATGATATGTAAGTACAAGTATAGGCTTTTGTAGAGAACATCACTCTCGTGTTTGTACAGTAAAAATGAAGCTACAGCTAGCAGACAGTAAGCTTGGCTTTGTTTCAAAGTAAACAAAATCCAGAAAGTTACTACTCCCGGCCAAGAAATAATCCGGCACATAACCCCCCTCCTGTTAAACCACAACTTGTTCAAACATTTCTATTTTTGTATGGATTGAACAAATGATAAAGGACGTGTTAATTAGTGACATTTTGTAACCTTTGGACAGAGCCAGGCTACCTGTTTCCCCATGTTTCCTGTCCTTACGCTAAGCTAAGCTAATGAGCTGGTATAGCTCTTTTCATCTAAGAAAACAGCCACTTAAACAAACAATGTCAGATACATTAAAAGCAATCAAATGAAATGAACCAAAAAAAGGAAATTCTTGAATATTTAATATAAGATTATGTAATGGGGCTTTATTTCAAAAGTGTACTTTAACTAAACAATATACGTATGATTTTGTTTTATTATCTGATTCATACCTTGAGGTCACGATGCACAACGCCATTTTGGTGCAGATAGCTAACGGCCTGCAGCACCTGCTGGATCACACTGCTGGCATCCTTCTCTGAGTACACCCCCCGGTCCAGTATACGATCGAAGAGCTCACCGCCTGAAACACTGGTAAGAACACACCACTACCCTCAAAATTTGATCTTAAATGTCATTTTAATTAGTTATTACTGCTTATTTAAAAAGTAATAGGACAAACTGTAAAACTTACAGCTGCATGATAAGATAATAATGAGTCCGACTTTCATAGAAATCCTCCATCCCCACAACATTCTCGTGTTGGATTCTGTTCAGGAAAACAACAAGGTGCTTTCATTATGACATTGCTGACAAAATCCCACAACTGAATTCACAAATTTTCAACATAAACGACAGCCAAAAGAGAAAGCTGATAAATGTGAGTCCTTCCCGCATTGACTACAGAGAGAATATGAAATGAAAGACGTTAATTACCTTCTCAACACAGCAATCTCATTTTCCAGATTGAGGTCTCTTTTCTGTTTCTTCTTCACACACTTCATGGCAAACATCTTTCCTGTCTTCTTCTCCTTCACCATGTATACCTCTGAGAAGGCCCCCCTGTTCATTAACAAACAGATTGAAAATGAGTTGGTGAAGCTTCAGTCACTGATTGCTTTGAAACATCACAGACGGCGATAACAAGTTTCTCCCAGCTGGAGGAAATGAGTTTTCCTTTTTATTAGAACAGGGCAATTGTTAATAAAATATGGGGACCTTAACAGCACAGAGCATCGACCTCTTGCTAAGTCTTCTTTCCATTTTCTCTGCCACTCAGGGATAGCTTTTGCTTTCTTACATTTCCTTATTTTATTTATGTGACTCTGTTTTTTGCAGAGATAATTTATTAGCAGGGCTTAAAATAGGATAAAAATTCTTGGAAAGCACCAGAATACAAAAACACACAGCAGAACTATCAACATCAAGGGATTCCTTTAAGATCTACTCTAGATCTCTGTGGCTTAATATATCAGAGGCTTATTAGTCTGCTGCTCTGTGTCCATGCTATCTTCAGTGCTGTCTTGGAATAGTTGTTCTACCAGGTGGATTAGGCCCTTTATCCCTGACGCAATGGAAACGGTGGCTGGCTGAGGACATACGGTGCAAAGGTCAGAAACTGAGCATGTGCGGCAGAGATACTTGGTAACAACAAGCTTCTACAGGCCAGGTCACAGCTGGTGTTAAGGGCTATGGGCAGACATGGGATATCACAACCCTGTCTGTAACCTCTGTCTGTAAGGCGATGACACTGACCCTAAAGGATGAAGGAATGTACTCTAATGAAGCTTGACACACGCACCTGCTGGAGGATCTGAATTCCTTTGATAGTATTAATTTAGCAGCACAATGTGAATCACAACTGTTTTCTGTTTTATTTCCCATTGTGCATGTTTTCTAATAAGTGTACTGTGTCACATTTAGAAATGAATTTTACAACTGCTTTAGCACACACTCAAACACACTGCCTAATGCCGACAGGAACAAGCTGCCCCCACAGCATCATCCCAGCACTTCACGTCCCATTGCTCTGATTTCTCCTTGGTTACCAGAGCTCATTGTCTTCCTAGGATCTCCTTGAAGCTTACTGTGATTCTCAAGAGAAATCATCAGTCAAGCTTCAAGCATGAATTCTGTGCGGCATTCATGTTCGGGGCTCGATTGATGATTTAAAAAATACAATGGGCAATCAGAAATCACTGACGTGCTAACTTGTGCATGCAAATTTGCACACTTAAAATTCTAAAATGTTGACTAAAATGAGATTGCTCTGTACTTTTTTGAGTTACATTTACACTTAAATAGACTGAGTCCTGATTACCAGGAAACAATTAGATGTTGTTTAGTGTGATGGGGCCCAATGGGAAAGGATATATTTGGTGTTCTACGCAATCTCCGGTCCCTTCTGGTTTCTCCTCCTTTGTGATGGAAGAGTGGAAGACAGAAAATCTAAACCGTATACTTGAGAATGGGCAAACCAGCTCAGAGGGTTCACTCTGCTGACATCTTCAACAGAAATGAAAGAAGCAAAATCGTTCAGTGGCTCAGACAGTAAAAGTAACCCTTCAATGTGCTCTGTCTTGAAATTGATTGTTAATACTTTATGTGTTTACAGAAATAAACTTATCAAGTGCTTCTGTCTGTCTTTTGCCACTTTTTCATAAACCTCCTGTGTTTGGAGAAAAAAAAATAATTGCTGGAAACTAATTGGACCCCATATTAGATCATATCCTGTATTCAGGAGGGCCCTCGCCTCCTTTATAATCCAATCACAGCTGTCTTCATATAAAACCTCTCAGCAGCCTCCTCAACCCTTGGCTCAGATCTGTTCTGTTTTCCAGCAACACGCTGACGTCATCTTTATTTACTGTTGGCCTCTGATCTGCTGTTCTCCAGCCACTTGCTAAGTACTTGAGAGTGCTAGAAGACCTGCTGATTATCAATGCTGACCTCACAAAAATAAGGCCAGCACAAGATACCGTTAACCGAGTATGTGCACAGTATACAGTACCATGCTGCAAAACATTATTACAGGGAGAAAAAATGCGCACCAGCTGGTATTTCATCAGTTTCCTTGCTTTGAGGGCTGCAACAAATGATGTTTATAAAATGTCAGAAAATAGTGACAGATGCCCATTGCAATTTCTTAAAGTCAGTGTCTTGTTTTGTGCAAACCCCCAAAGACATTCAGTTTATTATCACATTAGACAATGAAAAGCAGAAAATCCTTTCACTGAGAAGCTGTAATCAGAGAACAATGTGTATATGTAAATATTGGCATTTTTGCTAAAGAAAATTTACCTAAATGATTAATAAATTGTCAAAATAGGTTTTGATAGTATTTCTGTTGATCAGCTAGACGAGTCATTGCATGCATGCAATTGTTGCAGCTACTTGCTTTCTAATTAGACTTTTAAATTTTTTAAACTTTCTCTGTTAGCAAGGTATCACACATTTAAAGAGACTTTAGACACAATCATTTAAAATGAAAAAAATAGACTTCACAGCCAGGCAGACAGTCAGACTAAGTAACCCTCTAACAGTGTCTTGTTGTCTAAGACCTGAGTTAAGAAGGCCTCATGTCAGTCCAATCAAACCAGTAATCTGTCCTCTGACCCAAGTGTACACCATGTCCATAGCATTATAATACAAAAGTTTTACTGTACTTTACTTGCTCAGTATCACCAACACAAAATATTCCCAGGGGTAAGAAAAACAGGAAGAAATTCTACAGTATATAAAAAAAACTGCAGTCAGCTCAACAAATATTAATATTTCTCTAATGAATCACTTCTTTGTATGTTAATAAATTGTGCTATCTTACATGAAGTAAAATGTACTTACGATCCCAACTCCTCCATGATGTCAAAAACCTCCTGGATGTTTTCAGTGTTTTTCTTCCACACATAATCGGCCTCTTGACGACCCATGTCTGCAGACTCTTCCACAGGGATTTCTTTCAGAGTTAAGGAGAAAGAAAAGACGCAAAGAATGAATGTAAACACCAATGAGTTCCACAAAGCACGGCAGTAATCCTGGCTTAATGTCCAGACTCCCTCATCATCAAAATCATAAGAAGAAAGTCCTCTGGATTATTTAGGAGTCATGAGACAGAAGCTATGAAGGTTGGTCTGTCTGCTGCGCTGCTCAGACTGTCTGCAGGAGGACGAACAGATGAGACAGGCATGAGTCTTTGTTAGGCAGACAAAAGGTTAGAGCACTAATCTGTGCTGTAACGAGCACATGGGAAGGTATAAGGCACTGCCAGGTCTGGCCCATGCATGAGGGAGATACTACAGTGTATGAATGAGGCTGGGTCTGAATCTGTCAAACAAGGAGAAAAAGTAAGAGGAATCTGTTGCCTTGGTTTTTCTGCATTTGCCAGAAAATGTGCACTTGAAAAGAAAAATCAAAACTGTTAAAACTGTCAAATTATCGTTAAAATAGCTCCCAGCACCACTCTGATCACCATACTGTGATGTTCAGTTCTTATGTTAAGCAAAATACTTGTTTTTGCTTAAATAACAAATAATCCGCAAGGATTAGAAAGTCAGGAAGAATGATTTATCCAATAAAATTAAGGGTACTGAGAAGGATTAGGGACACTTTAAATGAGCGGGTCACCCAGTTTGGTTTCCTGCCCTATTTTCTCTTATATAACGGATTAATACCTTGATCTGGAGACCTTGTCACAGGTATAAATACTGGAGTATAGCCTCAAACAAACAGCTTTAAATACAGTAAAGCATATAAGAATCAATGAACAACAGATAAGTTTTTAAATCAAGCCCACTTTGTCCTCTGATGTTGTCCAGTCCATGCATATCCACATTACCTCAAATGTTGCAGTATAATACATTTATTATTCAAACAATGTCTGTTCACACAAGGATGCGCTCTTGGGGTCTGGTGCACCTTTTATTTTCCTGTTGCTCACTCTGGCTTCCCCTGCAGTAATTACTTCTTTCAACGCTGCATTCTGTTGTTATTTAGCAGAACAGGTCAGAAGATGCAGAACATCGCTGGTGCACATGAGCTGAGAAATCCACTGAATGCTGGATAATATCTCCTAAACCACATAGGCCTACAACAAAACAAAGCGAAATTGCACGGTCAAAATCTGCAGCTGTAATTCAGATTTCAATGCAGTGCTCTTATACAGTCGAGACACGCGTTTTTACAGTGAAGCAGAAATACTCGACAATGCAAACAGAATATTACTGGCAAACGGCATGACAGACCGCAAAGAGACTGGCTGATCTAACTGCAATTGGTAACGGATGCGGCTAAGGTATTCTCATGCCACCAGCAGGACCAAGTTGGCTGCGGCATCCGCGGAAAAGATCACTCTGCGGCAAAAAAGCGAATATTCAGATCAAGCTGGAACCACTCAGCTCTCAAGCCAGAGCAGTGACGCGATCAAATGCATGCAAGTTTGGACGCATAAAATGGCTCATGATGCTGAATGTTAATGCAGATAACTCAAAACTACTCAAATTATACACAGAATACAAATTAGATTACACTGACCATCTACCTGATTTGTTGAAAAGAGAAAAAAACAGTCCCCAACTGCAATTCAAACTAAACAACAATCGTTTGAGTCATCCAGATCCAAGTAATTCACTTCTTAAATAAGAGGTTCATTCAGCAGACTGACTTACCTAGAGCCTCTGCGCTTCAGGAGCTCTGCTCTGACTCTCCTGTTAACAGGTCGGTGAGATCTGGACAGATTACTTTGTCTGGGACTTTACAAATAGCCTACCTGTTGCCAAATCAGAGATTACATCCATGGAGAGAGCCGAGGGGAGGGGCTGACAGTCTCACAGGTGCTCACTGAGACTTAAAGCACAGGCGTTAGTTCAAGCTGCAGCTGCTGCTTTAACTGCAGCATCATTCATCTTTCAGCACAGCTACAGGTTTATGTAGAAAACGGCGCGTCTTGCGCAGAAGGGAGCAGCTTTTGTAAAACTGTCCGTTCAAAACTCATTCTGTGCACGCGCACGCTCAGGTACGCACACGCACATTCGTTGAGCAAGCTTCTCAGAGGTAAAACATACCATTTTGAAATACAAGGTTAATGACCAACAGGGTAGCCTGCAACTTTCCAATAAGGTGATCTTTATTAAGGGTGTACAGATTGTGACTAATGGATTATACATGTTGATTAAGGTGTGTCCTATAAAAGAGGGAAAACGCAAGCATACATCTTTGTATTGCCTTTGTGTTAGATCATGTATTTGTTCGTGTGTGTGCACATGTGTATCTGTTTCCAGCTACTCTCGCATACATACTGGACACCACGGTATACTCAAGGACCTCTTGTGGGTGCTGTGATTCACAACTTTTGGAAAAATACTATTTTATTGACTGATATTATTGTAAAGCTTAGACTTGCGTCTTTTCAGCCAGTTTCACCCAAGCTATGTGGGTGGCCATAGGCTAAAAACTAGGCTTACCTAGTCTGTGCAGATTTTTGCCTTCAAAACTCAAAACTGGCATCCATAGAAAAGTGTGGTCTGATCTTGAATCAAAGCATCAGCATCATCATTTATGATCCTCTAAAGTTAGGCACGATAAATAAATAAATTCCTCATTTTGCTATCTTTGCCACCATCTTGACTGTATGGAAGCCTGGAGGGACAATTGAGTTAAATGCCACACCTGGAATTTTATGTTTTTTATGACGTGATGCTATGTATTTAAGCTTAATTATTGAATACTAACCATAAAAACATATTTTAGGAACAACAGAGGAAAAACACTCACCTATTAACATATTTTTATCCTTATGTAACTTCAAATTGAATCATCTCAGCTATAACATATCAACATCCCAAATGAGTGCAATACATATTCTTATTTCATGTGAAAACCCGCAAAGCAGTCAAAAGTTGAAAATGCACTTTTACATTGTTATTTATGTTCATATATTTGTTAAATGTCTTATTATAATATAATACAATTCATAACATCTGTGAAAAAGTAGAATAGATTTAATAGCAGGTTACAGAAATCAGACTTAACGCAATCTGAATCCACTGTTGTCCACATATGTGGACAGTTGGTTTTTGGTGTATAAAAACTACATTTACCTCTAAATGGTAGTTTATAAAACATAAATATGTGGGGGTTAAAAAGGACTTGCCTTATTAGAAAGTGGTACCGATAACAGCTGCAGGAAAATTGGAAATTTGGAAACTTGTTTAGGCCACAGACTGTGAATAGTATACACAGAGGTCTTCAGAGGAAACCTTTAACTGGCTTATAGATTAATCTGCATTAGGTGCTCCTTTCACCTGCCCCATAAGGAGCCATACAGTATGGCAGGTTAGGTTTATAACACAGTCGACCTTCTCTGTTCTTGTGTTCACTGCACACAAAGGACAAGGACACAAAACAGGTTTGTTTGTGCTATGCAAAAAAATTATTCACAAATATTTGTAAACAAAATGCACAGCTACAGCAATGCAGGTATGCCTTTCAGAAAAAATAAAAATGTGCTGTTATGATTTTATCTTCCATCAAAAGAAGCAGTGTTGACGATATCGGCTAGGATGAGTTTCATAGCAAATAAATAAAATGCAAAATGCAGCCTCCTGAATTTTAGGCATGTGCTGTAAATAGAGAGACAGAATATCCCTGGCTGGACTGACTGATCATGTTGTCATGGATACTGGTTCAGGAGGTTGTCATGGTCATCTTCCATTTCAGGTGTGTTTCTTTTTGATACAGGATGAGATTAAATGTCTTTTTCAATCAGCAGAAAAGACATCAGGCCTGCAGGAAACAGCAGCTACTATAATGAGAGTGTCAGGTTTGATGATGGATGTTAAACAGCACAAAGGCAGAACAGTCACTGGTTCACAGTTACACCATGCCATCATGTAAATTAACCCACAACATTAAATAAAAATATTTACAATGCTACACTGTTATTCCCCTGAGATTAAATGTATACAATTATATAAATGTATAACTCAGTGATATATGGATAAAATCTTCTGACACAGTGTTTGTAATGTAACATTTGCTCTTGGATAAAATAACCAGACACACAAATATCTACTTTTGGCTAATCCAGCAAATTAAATACCTGACTGACAAAATCAAGGGGCTTCATGCCATTGATGATAGAAAAATCCCAAATTTCCATTAAGCTGTCCTGCTCATTCATTTACAACATTGTCTACAATGAATGACCTCATACACCAGAGATAGTACAAAAATGCAAATTGTCCAACACATTAATGGGTCTTATAATTAGGTGTAACTTTACCCCAGAGATGGGATGGCCACCACCATTTTTTTTTGAACGAGTGTTATACAAACCACCACTTTCAGTAGTTTTCTTACTGAAACCTTATATCAAGAAATTTGAATAAAATGTTGTTTAAGTTACACTCAGTAATTAAGAGTTTAACTGAGTGTTTAAGGAGTATATCCAAAATATTTGTCTGATTGAAATAGAACAATTAAATACAAATGTCTGTAAGATTGCAGATTAAACTGCTAAACAGTATTTATAAATTATATATAAAAGTGATGAAAATTAGCTGAACCTCAACAAGCTACAACGGTAAAGTGCTACTTACACATTAGGCCAATGCATCAGTAATAATTATCTCATAATATAACAAAGACGCCCGTTCTGCATAATGAGAACTTTTGCTTTTGAGCATTTAAATCTGTTTAGGTAATAATACATGTGTAGAATCTTTAATGCAGGACTTTTACTTGTTATGGAGTATTTTGTTTCCACTGTAGTACTGATACTTTTACTGAAGGATCCTAGTACTTCTTCAGTGTCATGACTGGACAGGTTGATAAAGCGCTGACAGCAGGTCTGACTCGTGTTACCTTACATCACTAACAAGCTTACAAGAGTAACAACAGGATCAGTTGGAACTTTTTAAGCCCTGACAGTGGGATTAGACAAGACTCCAGCTTCACTTATGTCATTAAAGTGATGTAAAACAAAGCTGTCCATTCTCCTCAGAGGAAAAATAAAACAATTAACACCGCCTCAGGCTCTTTAGATTGAATGGCCATTGGGATTACACTAAAGGGATCAGGTAAATGTTCAAAAGCCTTGTATAACGTGGTCTGTTCAGTGCTCAAGTGAAGAAGCTCCCACATGAAGAAGAGTCATTGAAGACTCATCACATCTACAGGCCTTCAAAAAATTATTCCACAAACCTAATCAGGATTTAAATGCTCTGAACACAAATCAGTTATTTCGATAGTTTTAAATGTTTTAGTTGGTGCTAAAACTGTTCATTTCTCACACAACCTGAGATTAAATTGAAGTTAGTGCTTGCATGAACCTAATGACTGATGAACACAATCAGGGATAAAAAAACTTATTATTCACTGGTCCCAGAATAAAACCATTTTCTTTGTGAAAGTGTGTTACAATTAATATTATTTATAATCATGTGGGTAGTTTTTCCTGTAATAGACTATAATTATTCACCTTTAGGCTTCTTCGCAGAACATCCAGAAATAGTGCTCATCCTCCACACAGGCGTCCTCTGTAAGATGACAGGTCTGATAAATATTTATGGTCAGTCAATAGAAACGCATTTGTAAAAACGAGGTTAAAACAATAAACACTTTTCTATTTGGCTGCTTGCCCACAGACAGCTGCTTTGTTTCTTTTTTTTTTGCATTTGCACGTTATTTTCAAGATTAGCCATGAGGTCCACACATTTCTAGGACATGGTCTGTAAAATGATTTATGGTCACTAGTTATTTAGCATCTTATTGTTAATCTACTTATGTGCTTCAAAAACATACATAATCACTAAATGTACATACTGGACATGAATGGGGCTCTTCATATATTTTTTGTCTGACTCATTCTGCAGCTGTGGATTCAGAAGAATGGGCATCTAACAACCTGATAAAGAGCTGAATGAGAGGTTGACATCATGAAAAAAAGAAATTTAGTCTTCAACATTATTTACTTAACTAATCGTCTAAGAGTAAAAAAACCCAACAAATTATAAATCAGTGTAAGCTGCAGTGATAGTAACTAACTGCATTTGTTCAAGTGTTTCTTTACAGTTCTACTTCACTACATTTATCAGTTATAGCCTAGTGACTTTGTAAATGTTGATTATAAAGTATCTCATGATATAAGATGTTTTAATAGATTATATTACCAAAAAGAATGTCAAATTAGCCCCACATCGACTTGCTGCAATATTAATATGCTATCAATATCCAATATTATTGTGACAATGTAACACATTGTGTTGATAATACTTCTGTTCTTTTACTTAAGTCATATTTTAAATGCACGTCTTTTACTTGGAAGAGTATTTTAGCATTGTGTTATTAGGTTTTAAGATCTGAATACTTCTTCCATCCCTGATGACCTGAGGAGTTTCTCAAGTGTCACTGTCTTCTTAAGTTAACTGTTAATCTAGAGGGACAAGTGAGTATCCTAGAGTAGAGTGAGAATAGCAGGGGAAATCTGTATATGGCCAAGGTTATTGCAATAATAACAACTTACAAAACACCTGAGACTGGACATGCATTAGTAACACCATAAGACCTCAGTGTATGTCATTATCAAATACATAAAAAAAAAATAACCCAACCTAAAAACATCAAAGTGCATGATCTTTATTTGATATACTGTGAAATGCCATCCAGATGGCACAAAATGGCAGCAGAACAATGAATATATAAGGCTCCTTTTCATTAACAACAAACTGGTCTTTGTCTTGATTTTGGCTATTCTGCTAGCACATGAATAAGAACACCAGCAAATGCTAAATGACGGCATTTATAAATAGATGAACCAGTACATTAAGTCTGTTACTCATTCACCCCCCCCCAAATCCCGTGTTCATATAATACACCACCACTTAAACAGCAGCCGACTGTTGAAAATCCCATCTCTGATCCCAGAGGACTGAACCATCAACCCCTGAGATTTACTATCCAACATGCTATCAGGAAAGGACATGGTGAACAGCAGGAAGTGCTACAAAATTCATGAAAGAGAAGTACATTTGGTAATTAAAATGAAATCATGAATACTAATAACAATTTAATAATTTTAACATTTTAACTACCTCTTTGTTCTTTTCTCCACCATCATTTCTAAAATTTATTTAATATACAAATACTTATAGACTTATGATATGTATATTATGTCATTGTGTACAGAAGCACTTATTCATGATGTCACAAGTAAAATAAACATAAACATCAAAGTATTTTCCAAAAAACATTCCATCCTGTGTTTTCAACCTAGATTTATCTCTAAGGCTCCAAAGCCAAATACCGCAGGTTCCACACCATTGTAATGTCATGCTGCTTAGTCTTGGCTTTGCACATTAGTCACGTTTTATACACCAAACCAGGCCAAGTGCCAGGCTAGTTAATGACTACCTGCTGTGTGGTGGCTGTTAAATAGTGAAGCAGACACAAGGGGTCTTTTTCCATGTGTGGTCGTTGCCATGACCCCAGTATCTCGGCAGGCACGGCTTAGCCAGAGAGTTGTTGGACGCATCAACTCAAAGCCTCAGATCTTCAGGCTTATGTCTCCCTCTAGGGGGTGGGTTGCAACTGATATCCACTCAGCCTCTGGAAAAAAAAAAGCCTGAACTTTTCCACGTAGTTGGATAAAGAGGGAACGCTTGTGGGTTACCCTCTGCAACTGTTCTGCATCATCTTTGGCTTTTTTTAAAAGTAAAGTTTCAGGTTCCAAGTCTGAGAGCTGCAAGTCGCACGTAAAGTAGATGCCCTCCCATCTACTGGACAGTTCATACAGGTTTATGCTGAGTATGTGTATGTGTGTGTGTGTGTGTGTGTGTGTGTGAGAAAGCCTTACGCCCAGTGAACCTGAGCTCCTGCCTTCGAGTGCCGTTTTGCCTCCCTGATGGAGAAGGCTTCTTGCTCTTCGCTCATCTCCTTCAGCCTCTTCTCATCCAGAAATGACACCAAGGAGTCCCTCATGTCCACCACCTCGATCATCTGTTGAAGGACCCGCTCTTCTTCTGCCTGCTGCTCTGATGTCTTGTCTGCCAGACAAACACATATGGACACTTTAAAAACGCTATAATCAATATTTTAATAGCAACAATATATCAATGACAATGTGAAAACAATGTGACAGTGAAAAGGGCTCATTTTCTTGTAGTGAACGTCTCAGCTTTACAGCGAATTACAGTTCATTATTTAGTCCGCCAGCCCACAACTTTACGGTTTTGGTTCACTCTGGCCAAAGCAACTCTCAAAACCCACAGAACACTACCTACTAAGCATCAAACAGCAGACAGAGCTAAAGAGTGAATATTGGACTTTTGAAATTTGTGGACAAACACTACTCCAAATGAACGCTAACCTTGCTCTTTAACTGCTCTATGTGAAAATAAGCAACTATTTTAGTTTGTGTTGAAAAACATGTTTCTGCAAAGTGGCCAAAAAGCTAAATACCTTTTGAAGATATAAAGCATCTTCAGACTAGTCCTGTTGGGAATGTTTCCCAGAGATACTTGTTTTTACTTGTCAGGAACTCAGAAACATCTGTAGGGGAAACTGGGCACATGTACTTTGAAAGCACTGGTCGTTGCTTTAATTGTACGTCCTGTCCATACTGGCTGCAGAGAGATCACTCCTTAAAGTTAACTGAACATGAAGGCTACATACAACCCATAATGCAACACTCTAGACTCTATCTGATGTTACACACATACTGTAAATGTCCCTGAATATAAAACAAACCTCCCTTTTTCAAATGCAAAGACGGGAGTTTGTTATTATGAGATGATACAAACAAGTATCATCTCATAATAACATATATTACAAACATTTCTGTCCTGTTAACCCAATCCTGCGTACAATGCCACAGCACTGATGTTCTCATTAGAGGAGAAACCATTTTCTTTAAAGCCTTGACTAAACACAGCTGGTGCTTGTTAGGTTGGGTTGCTCTCTTCTACCTGCTTCAAAATCAATAGGCCCGTTCAAGAAACTTCAACAACAAATGTGCTCATGTGTGCACACACAAGTACACATACACACCATTCATCTCCATGTATTTCCTGAGCTCCAACTCCAGTATGCTCTGCTTGTCTTCAAGTTCCAGCTGTCGAGACCTGAGAAAAAATTAAACATCACCTGAGTCAGGTCATAATTAAGCCATAAGACAAATACAGTCAGTTTGTAAAGATAATTGGTTGTTACCACGGTGAGAATAAACAATAACCAGAGTATTTTGAGGTGGAAGTCTGCTGTTATAGACCTTCTGGCTACTGTGTCACTTCTACTCCGCACAAAGTCTGTGTTATGTTCCCAGGATGACTTATTATGTGTGAGCCAACAGAAGTGTACACTTACGCCACCATGAGGTCAGACTCCTCTGAAACCAATGCATTCTTCTCGTGGACGAGCTGGATCCAATGCTCGATCATTTCAGGAGAATCGCTGCTGCCTGGAAGTGAAAAATGCAGTGGTCGGATATTTGTGTGGGATAGTGTGTTTGTTTGGAAAGTTTGGGGGAGAGGGGGAAGACAGGTTTGTATGGAAAGTCTAGATATAGTGGAACAAGATGTATGTGCTGTGTGTGACACAGCATCCATGTGAGTGAGTGTGTCTCAAGAGAAACTGGGAGCACGCATCTCTGTTTCCGGAGATTTTCCATGTGAATAAAGCTGACTTATAAAGTTCCAAGTTTAACATTTTAAACCCATCAATGCTAGTGTTTTTTGTGTGATTTAGTAAATGTCTTGGCTCATTTTGGGTTCTCTCTCCACCGTTCACTTTCTATAAACAGAAAGGAATTAATTTATTGCAAACTACAAAAGTCTTCCAACATGATGCAAAAACGTTTGGTTATATTGGGACATACAATCTTGTGAAAATCAGTTTTAACCATTCTGGTCTTAAGAAATAGAGGTATTTTTCATTACAAACCTTGAAAATCTCTCAAAATTAAAAGGAGGATTCTTTAGTATATCAGCAATGGAAAAACTCTGTCTTACCAGCCTCTCCTCGCAGAGTTCGCTCCAGCACTACACCCTTGTCCTCCAACTCCTTGAAGGTCACCTCAATCTCCTCCAGTCTCCTCTGGATGGACTGAACAACAGAAACAAGAAAGAGTCAGAAATGTTCTCAAGCAAATTTTGGCAAATACATTTAATTTATTATCCTTAAGATTATAGAATCATTGCAATAGCCAGTCAATATATTTACATCTAATAATCATTTATTTATATAATAGTTTTCCTCGTTAGTGGTGGAGTCATTCACACGCTGGGTTCAAGTTGCCTACTAATGCATGAGGGATTCACAGGAAACACTGCATGTTGTGTAATCCAGCATTTACAAAGAGTTAAAAAAAAAAAAAGGGGCCCACTGGACGTGGTTGACGATTTAAGACGTTTCGCCTCTCATACAAGGGGCTTCTTCAGTTCTGACTAAAACATCTTCAAGTATCTTCAACCATATCCAGTTGCCATTGATTTTAACCTTCCTCGGATAACTATGACCTGATATTCATAGACGTGATCCAGCATCACTGTTTTTAATTTGACATTAGCCTCCGTTTGTGCTGCTCCTTCTCCCTCAGCAAAGCAAATACTGCCATCTGCTGGTTCTCTAGTAAATCACATTAAGCCTGTTGCAAAGAACCTTGGTGTTTGGTTTGATAGTAATTTAAA
Organism: Micropterus dolomieu; assembly: GCF_021292245.1. NCBI lineage: Eukaryota > Metazoa > Chordata > Actinopteri > Centrarchiformes > Centrarchidae > Micropterus > Micropterus dolomieu. The sequence goes on from NC_060157.1 coordinate 5,931,430, forward strand.
TTTTGAGCAGCACACCACAAAGCTTGTTCAATCATGTTTTTAAAAATTAGATCTATGTTAACCTTTAAGGACACTTAGACCATTTTACACGCCTTCATCTCATCACGCCTGGATTATTGCAACAGCCTTTTCACTTGTTTAACCCAAAAATCTATTGATCGACTCCAGACTGTCCAGAACTCAGCTCCCAGGCTTTTAACCAGATCAAAGAAATATGACCACATTACTCCTATTTTAGCTTCATTACACTGGCTCCCAGTATGTTTTAGAATTGACTTTAAAATTCTATTGATCACTTTTAAAGCTCTTCATGGCCTCTCGCCTTATTATATTTCTGACCTTTTAGTCCCATACGCACCAGCACGTACCTTGAGATCCTCGGGCAGAGGTCTGTTGTCTGTTCCAGAGTCTTGACTGAAAACTAAAGGGGACAGAGCGTTTGCTGTCAGGGCCCCGAGGCTCTGGAACAGCCTGCCCGAGGAAATCAGGTCGGCTGAGTCGGTGAACTCTTTTAAGTCCCTTCTTAAAACATACTTTTATAGGAGAGCCTTTCCTGATCTTATTTCATTTTATTTTATCCCTTTTATTTTTCATTCTTCTGCCACGTAGGAAATGAGTTCCTGACAAGTAAAAACAAGTATCTCTGGGAAACATTCCCAACAGGACTAGTCTGAAAATGCTTTATATCTTCAAAAGGTATTTAGCTTTTTAAAAATGGGTGTTAGAAAAGGTGGGGTCGTCTTATTGTCGTGCCAATATGGTGTTATGCACCAATCTATTCTCAAGTTAGACCTCTTCCCTCTTTAAACTTGTTTTTGAAAAGTTCTCTACAAATAAAGATTATTATTATTATTATCATCAGAGTTTATTAAGTTATTTCTAATGCTAACCAGACACTTCCCATTGCTGATGCTTCACATTAAAAGCTTTAACTGGTAACAAGAGGTGGCTTTTATTGTGAAGGAGCCACAGGAAGTGTATTTGTCACAGTTATTGCTCATCAAAAGTGTGTCTACAAACCAAGATGTTTTAAATATTGCAGGGAGTAATGGGATGAGAAGAAGATTGCTATAGTGAGCTTTTAGATGAAGAGCCGTCATGTCCAATTCATCAGCAAGGTAACTCCTTTTACTGTGCCCTGCTGTTGTGTGGAAAACTACGTGCGCACTGTGCGGCATGAAATCGACCATAGTTGCTCATGGTATGATGGAAGAAGGCCAGTTATTGACTTCAAGACAACTTGAGTTTATTTGTTTGCACTGTAAACAGTTGCTCCTCTGTTGTATATCTGACAAAGTAGTGCTGGTAATGCTGGTAAAGTGCTAGTAATGCTGGGACCTGTAGTTTTAAACAGCACTTGCTGTTACCACTAGTAACCATAGGTGCCACCAAATCAATAGGAAAGAAATCTGAAGAAATATAATTTCAACAAATATTCATAAAACAAACGTAACTGCTCCACTTCTTATCCTCAATGTGCTGACAAATGTTTGAGCAAGTTCAGGCTCAATTCAGTATACTGCTTCATTGAGTGAAGTTCGCAAAGCCACTGTTGAATAAAACAGACAAACTGAGTTTTGTGACACTGTGAGAGGAACTCTGACCTGGGCTTTGCGCAATCGCTGTAATTCGCTCGTCTTGGCTCGCCGCTCCAGTGTCCGCATCTTCATCAACTCCAACTTCTCAGCCTCAACAGGATCTGATGGCACCGTCTGAAACTGCAGGCAAAGTGTCAGTATTGTAAGTTAACATCATGCAAAATGCTGTAACATCAGCTCCATTACTCTCCTTACCTTCTCATCAAATAAGTCACTATCGTCTTGTCCAAACATCTCATCATCATCGTCGTCATCATCTCCATCAACACCCTCTTCTGAGGGGCTGTGAACATGTCTGAATGTTGTTTCTGCGGCAAAAAAAACAAACAAGAAAGATGTTGTACAAAGTTTTAATAAACTCAGACTGACCTAGATCTCAAAAACAGCACAGTAAACGTCTTGTCCCTGCAACCGCTTTTCTACATCAAAGATCAAATACGAGTCCTCAACTTACCCACTCTGCCAGGATGATTGATGTGGACACTGAGCCGGGTGTCTCTACTGATCCTCGGGGAAGAGAGATTCCAGGGGGAAAACTTGGATCGTACTTTGGTTTGTCCACTTGGCGTCTCTTTTCTCCTGAAGCAGCGTCGATTCCTCTTCTCCCGCATGTGACTAGCGGTGCTCCCACTCCAGTAGCCCTCCTCTTCTTGCCCATCAAGGCCCTCTGGTTTAGGGGGGCTTGGACCTCCTGCAGTTGCAGAGGAAGAGGAGCAGGAAGAGGATCCACCAGGGGTCTCGGAGTCTGAGTCGGCGCTGAAACTCTCAAGATTCACCAGCTGGGTTTTCTCCTCATCGGTCAGCTGAAGCTTTCGGAGCGATTGCTTCGGCCGGGAGTCTTGTGCTGCCTCTTTTGTAGGGGTTGGAGAGGAATGTTTTTCTGTAGTCGAAGTGTTGAAAATGTGGACTGTGCGAGGTTTTGCTCTTGGAGGAGAGGGCTGAGGGCTAGGTACATTTTGCCGAGAGTGGCGGGGCTTGGGGACAGGATAGGGCATCGTGGTAGGAAGTTCTTCTTTCTCCTCAGGGGGTCCTGCTACCTCAGTTTTAGATTTAGGATCTGTGGGAGTTTTTGATACTTGTGGTTCTTGAGGCTCTTCTTTGGATTTAAGTATATGGTGGTCCTGTCCTTCAGGTTTATGTGACTCTGTGTGAATAGAGAGGCCACAGTCCAGAGTGTGCTCATACTCCTCATCAGATGGAGAAGGTGTATAATCACTGGAAAGCCCATTCTCTTCATTTGCGCCTTTGTGATGTCCTTCACTATCCTAAATACAGAAATGCCATAGAAAGAGCACACATCCCCATTTAATATGTCTTGGTCCACAGACTACATATGCTTTGACACAAACAGTCTCATTAGTAGTGCATAACTTCTGTGAGCGAGTCAGCCCTGCAGGCTGATGACATCGGACTAGACACCAGCAGGATGATATAAAAATGCAACAGAAGATTGTGCAACACGCACATGACAAAGACGAGGATTCAATGTGGAGTCTTGCATCATCAGCAGCAAGCAACAGAATGGTTTACATCTGTTCTGTTCAGTGACCCACCTTGCAAGATGTTTCAGCCCAATTTTCCAGCTCCAGCTCTTCAGAATGCAGCTCACAGTAAAATCTCCCTGAGGGGACATCACAGATTGAAACATTAAAGGATAAGTGAACGTTGACGTGCTCAAGAGGAAACCCCCTGCTGTTTTCTTAAATGATTAATCGGCTTTCGGTCTAAATGGAGACCCCTTTAAGAAGGTTCTCAGCACAAATGAGTAATTATACAAATAATTAAATTAGGGCTGGGCACGGGTTAACGAGTTAATTAATTAACGCAGACAATTATTTTATCGCATGTTAACGCAGTTTTAAAAAACAAAATTATTATTTTGAAAGTCTGTTGCTCACTGGCTCTGAACACACATACAGTGGAACCATGGGCCACAGGAGGGCTTCTGTGCGCTATACAGCTGTTGAACTTAATTTAAAATTATAGGCTACATAACTTTACCTGTTAGGCCTTCATCTAGTTTTGTGGGGATGCTCTGCCATGCAAATTCCCTCCTGTTGATGTCCTATTTTGTAAACAGTAATAGATTCCGGAAACTCACAAACAGAGAGGATCAGTTTCTCTTCCAACGATTTGTGCTGCGTGTTGCGTACAACTTCGGCAGCTGGTGGGTGTGTATGTGAAGCGAGCATGACCGCGAAAGTTTCACGGGAACGCACCCGCTTGTCGGTACACCTTGCTCGACCACTTCACCTCACTCTAACAGGGAACTTGCTACTGATTGAACATAGACTGTTTATGCTGCTCCCTGATGAAAGAAAAATGTTTCTGCTGATCCCTGTTCAGAAACCCCCCCCAAGAAAAGTGGACTCTGATGGTAACTTGCTTTAACAAGAAAAGGTAATGCCCTGGCAGTGGCAAATAGCTTTGGTTTAATATTTGATTTGATTACATTAATGTTTAAGTTGAGATTTACAAGAAATATTTTATTGCTACTGTGCAAAGGGAACACTGCTGGAAAAAAGCACCTTATTTGTACTTATCCTACACTACTTTAGAATTCATTATTTAATGTTGTGTGTAACAATGCGATTAATCACGATTAAAACTTTTAATCGTTGCCCAGCACTAAATTAAATAAATGGTACTTCACTTATTGTAAATCTTAGTCTGGCTTTGAGAGAACACGTTATAGCACAGGTGTTTATACCAGAAATACAAATGCTTTATACTCAACAATACAGCATCAAGTGCTTCAACCGAGGGATAAGCAAACAAGAGGCTACTAAAAAAAGACCAAATATTACACCCAACATGGACAGACACTTGGGAAACCTTGTCTTACAGAAAGTAAGTACTCACCTGTAGTCTGGTCAAAGGTGTATCCTCCGTGCCTGAGTGTGATGGAGCACTGATGGCAGGTGAAGCAGCTCCGATGGAAAAACTTGCCCTCAGCACTGACACGCTCCAGCACATAGACCCTCTGACCACAGAAGTAACACTCCTCGCTGCTACCTGGTTCAGGCTCAGGCTCAGGCTCAGGCTCAGGCTCAGGCTCATGCTTAGGCTCAGGCTCAGGCTCAGGACTGAGCTCAGGGGACACAGGAAGCACCTCCATCTGAGGGAGAAGGTGGAGGTTAAATTCAGGTCAATTTTCACAAAACAAGAAGAGAGTTAACACAAAGCTTCCAGAGTAAAATTTCATTACTTAAACACAACTCACACTGGCCACATCTTCCATCTTTGTCTCTCTTTCTCGTTTCAAAGATGCCAGCTTTTCCTGCAGAGAAAATAAGTAAAACTATAAACGCTCATATGACCTGATTATGTTGTTTATGTGGACAACATTCAAACAAACACTCAAACCATTTAAATGACTAACTAGGAAGCACTAACAAATGTGGCCCTAAACAGCGAAATAACAGAAAAAAAAAAAAAAAATGTGAGTCACAGACCGCACAACAACACAGTCCGAAGGCCCAGACATGAACTCCAGCCAACATGCAAGTGTGTTTGAAAATATCTTTATCAAACATTTCTCTGTGCTGTGTAAACAGTGATTTGTAGTCACAGTGGGCGTACCTTGCGTCTTTGCAGAGAGTTGAGCTTCAGCTTGTTCAGGAAAAGCACAGCTGACTGTGTCCGGGAGAGAGTCAGAGGCTTGGACGATGGCAGGATGCCTGCAGGGTCTGTAGCCAGCAGAAAAGGAAAGAAAAATGTCAGAGAAGGACACACAACATTTTCACTTTATGTACTATTATAAAAGGCTGCAATCCTAAAGAAGTCTAAGCATTGATGTTGGCCTACTTGCAGCTTTGCATACAGCTGCTGATCGTACCTTTCTGATTATCTTCAAGGTATATGCTTTGATGTCGGATACTCTGTCAGAAATATAAATAATCCCTCTTTCTTGCATTTTCTGTGGCGTCACAGCAACTGAATTAACTTGTCAATCCAAATAAAAACTCTTCAGCTCCACATCTGACAACCACTCCCCCTCTTTCACCATTCAGATAAGGTTATCGGAGAGTGACAGCTCCCTCCTGCCTGCACATCAGTCAGCAGATCCCAAGCAGAGCAGCACAGCATCAGACACAGAGAGCGTATATCACACCCACTTTGGCTCATTCAGAGCTCCAAACGCTGGGCTCACATTTACACTGCACAAACTCCTCATGCTACACAGCCTGTAAAAATACCTCTAATACAAACTGCCGGGAGAAAATCCTCCTTCAGCGCAGGAATAGTACATCCCCTTCAAGGGATGCCAGTCCCATCAGACCCTGATAAGCCAGGTCCACACGGTGACCGTTTGCTCTGTCTGCTGCTCGGCTGGCTTTAGTGCAGAAGAGCTGCACAACCAGTAGAGGCTGGCTCTGAGCACAGCACTAGCCACTTAAGCCAAATGAATTCTGGGTAATAAGCTCTTAAAGAGACAGCAGCGATTTGATCACTTCTCAACATCTCAACACATTTCAGTGGGAGGACACCTGACCCTTTTAAGGTGATGCTAATGCTGTGCAGTGTCTAAGAAACCAAGTTATGCAATACTGATGCTGCTGTCACCGATAGCCATCTTCAGAAATATATCAGTAGCATTAATAATGACATAATGAAATGAAAACATGAATTGTGGTATATTGCAAAGTGCTTATTGGCATTTGTCTTGTTACCCATGTGAATATCACATTTCAACAACTTTTACCTTTTGCTGCGACAGTGAAGGCCTTTTGGACCTGGGTGAGGTAGAGGACCATGGACAGCTTGTCTATCTGACCTTTTTTGGCTAAGTCACTGGCAGACATGACAGGTGGGATTCCGAGCTCCTTTTCCAAGATGCTGAAAGCCATTTGGTTGTTGTGAACAGCACTGGACTCATTCAGGGACGACATGTTACTGTGGCGGAATTAGAAAGCTGAGATTATTCTACAGTATTATTTATGAGTCTTTTCACAGCAAGGATTATCATTACATTAGCTTTTGGTTACTGTTTGGTTAGTCATGGATTTTAATTAGGTAAAATGTGTTATTTCTTTCAAATAACTGGGTTAAATTAACACCATTAAACTGCTACATAATTTATACAGCATCCTACAGTTTCTAGTTAGCGGTGTAGTCAAATGAAAACCAAGCTAATGCAGAGGGAGCGACTCACATGAGCTGAGGTCTGAAGTGGTGGATTAGAGCACACAGAGCCAGCCCTGACGTCCAGGATTGGGTAAAATCTTTCACATCCACATTCTCATAACCCGCAGTGTGTTTCTGGCACCATTTCAACAACTCTTCACAACCACTGACTGAATCTGATAGAACAAGATAGGACAGACAAATATTTCGTTTGTGGTTTCACAATCCATCTCTGATATGTAAAAAATGGTGTGAGGAAATTGTTTGTCTTTTTTTTAAATGGCGTGTCAGAGCCACAATGCCACAAAGCACTTCCTGCTTACTCAGAACAGCTGAGTATAAAAGTAAAATAACCAGAATAAAAATCACACACGCTGTACAGTTAAGAACAGCTGACCTTGCCGTGTGGGAGAAAACACGTTCTGTTTCTTTGGATTGGATTTATCCACATCATATAGGTGCAGCACCTAAATGAAGTGACAGGTAGATTAGTCAACACATTCAGAGATCACAGAATAAATTAACCTTTTACCAGCTCATGGAGTTCATCAAACAGAAACACAGCAAGATTTGCAAGACTTTGTTATTTGCTGTAAGCCATCCAATAATAATTATACTTTAAGTAAAATATACTGTCTGCACCCAAAAATTGCTTCTCTTTACATGACTGTGTCTACTAGACTGTAATCTCTGAATAACCTCCATGATTATTAAAGTGACTCTGATTCAAATCTGTGTTGAGTAAATACAGGATAACAGTCCTGACCTGGTTGGTCTGGATGGAGGAGAGGTTGACTCTCATGTACCGTGTTTTGGGGTTGATGCTGTAACCAGCGTAGTTTTTGCTGGTGTTTTCTGGTGTGGTCTGGGACAGGACCTGGTAGACACTTTCTCTGTACATTTGTGAAGAAATGAAAGCAGCACTATTCAGAGCCAACCAAATCAGTCAACAAGAGGTGTGTTGAGATATCAAACATGACAAGATTTCTCGTTAGATTAAAAGCTGTCTGGTGAGATGCAACTGACATTTTTGTCATGCTCTCATGGCACATATCAAATAGTGATTAGTGAATAACTTCACCCAGCTGTTCCGTAACCAGCGTATGCCGTGATAGTAATCAAGTAAACCTGCTCTCACACTAGGAGTCCAGACAGCTGTGACCATTGGTAAAGTAGCTGGTAGAGTTTTGCAATATGAATGTCTATACACAGAAGCACAAACTTGCTCTGCTTGGCACTGTGAACTGCACTTAATTGGAGGTAGAAGTAGACATGTGTGTGGATTTGTGGTGAGATTTCTGCCTGATCACAAGAATTCAACAGAATGCAGAAAATTAAGTGTTAAATGCTCAAAATTTTCATATGATTCAGCATTGAAGATTTCTTAAAAATAGTGTTAAAATCCCGTCTTGTCTCGTGAGCTAAGTGTCTCGTCACACTCCTACAATCAACACATAGAAACACAGAGATGCAATGAAAAAGGAAAGTGACATTAAAAAAAAAAAAAAATGTGATGACATAACTGGGTGAGTTTAGAGATCACTTGAAAATACACATTTCTGACTGCACACTAGATGAACAGAATAAAATAATTCCTTTAATGTGTAAAAAATGTTTGGCATTGCCTAGTATAAAATGAATCTGCAGGTACACCATACTGTATTGTATTTATTTATTTTGACCTTAACCAGAATGGTTCCAAACACTTTATTCTCTATTCTCCTCAGGCTTACCACAACATATTTCATTGTTTAATCATCTAATCTTTTGATTCTAGTAACTTTTAACTGTCTTGTAAATTTCAAAAGCTCAAAATCGGCACATTTCATGGACAAAGGTGATTTGTGTCAAACCTAGAGTGCCAAAAGCCTCATTGTTTTTCCTTGTCACACCTCTACAATCAAAAAATCTACCTATCATACTAATTATCTCAGGATGGGAGGTGTTGTTGATGAGGACATGCACAATCATACTGATGAATGTTTATACTTTATTTTCAATACTCATTTTCTAAATGTTTAAATCCTTATGTCAGTTTCCCTAAAACCAAATATTGTACTAATAGTAGAGTGTATGGTCTTCACTGTGTGTCTAACAAATAGAACGTAACACATTCACTTTTTGAAAATGCACCATTTCATTGAATTAGCCTACAGTTGGTGTTGGTGGTGAAGAAACAGGAAGTACTTGCATCATGTGTGTTTCGCATGATATTGCTCATTATGTAAAGATGAAATGCAATTATCTGTACTTTGTGCTTCGTAGTAGTTTTAGGAAGCCAGCTCACCGCTCAGCCAGGACCTTGAGATGTGGGACCCCCATGCCCCAGCTCCTCACCATCCATGCTGTGTCAAAAGAAGCTAGAAACCCACGGGCAATACCTGTACCCAGAGGCCAGAAAGGCTGCAGAGAGCAGAGCATAAGAAGTCATTGTACCACATTAACATAATCTCACAATTGGTAAGTAGAGCAGACACATTTCATACAGTGAGTGATTACCACACAAGAAACATGCCACTTATTAAAACTTATGGGCCAGAGAAAGAAAAAGCTGTCAAGCTTTTCAAACACTACATAAATATATTTACCATCAAATTTTTTGACTTGATGATAGCATTAGTCAAAATGTAAATCACCAAACCTATTACATCGTCTGGCAACCATAAATGTTTGTAAAACTATTTCTGCCAATCTATGTATGTTGAGCCATTTCACTGGATAACTGAAAAATATAACTGGCGGGTGGAGCTACATAAAAAGTCCATGTAATCCATAGTTATTGAGGTATTTCAGTCTAGAACAAAGTGGCAGACCAACCAACTGACATCACCATCAAAAATATGAACTAGAGGAAATATGCACCTGATAACTAAAAATGTTGCCCCTACCTCCACCAGACAATCTCCAACAAGAGCCATCAACAATTTTTTGCCCTTCCTCTCCCTGACCAGAGAGGCATTCTCAGCCCGGTGCATGCAGGTGAAGTCAAACATGGCCACGTCTGGCTTGCCGGCGTGGTTCTGAGCAAACTGGAGGTCAGGCAGTTTGCCACCTGTAGAGAAGTAGGCGGCAGCATGGGCATAGCGGCACAATGCCTCATGATCCACGTTTGCGGGAGCCAGCAGCTCCTCTGCATCACTGTAGTCCTGTCGAGACAGAGTGAGAGGTGCGATCTGATGAGTCATGGCACCTTTTTCTGATTGACAAGTCTTATACTTGGTTTGCTGCATTGGCTAATAGGCCAGGCTGCAGAAAAAGAAGTGTTGATTGACGGTTCTCTCCTGCATGGTTGTTTCATCCATCTGGTTTGTTTCTTTTTCTTTACTCACCATAGATGCAGCTAGTGCCAATAAAAAATCCCACTTTTTCTTGGTAATGGATGTGTTGTTCTCACCTGTTTAATGACCCCCTTCTTCAACAAGCTATTCTTCTTGGCAGTCATGACAAAGTAGTGGGTGTCGTCTTTGTAGTAGACAATATTCTCCAAATCAATACCTGGAATAGAAAATGGAGAGAGAGCATGGTGAGCATAGAAGGAGAGGGAGAGAGAGGGAGAGAGGGAGAATCAGGAAGGCTGACATCAAAAAATAGATTCTTTCTGTATCATTAGCTTATTTGCTTATGCTTTTTCTACTGGATTTACTGGAGGATGGGGAAGCAGATGAAGACACATGGAAGTTCAAGTGAATTAATAAGTCGTTGCCATCGACCTCGGTTATGGGCCCATACGCTACTGCTGCACCACTCTGCTACACCACCTCAGATCTCAAAACCCACAGACACTGGATTAAGCACTGGCATAGGAGGCCAGTGCTTAATCCTTTAGACTGTGCTAAGTAACTTCCCGGTGTTTCCGCTGTTTTGTTTTGTTCAGATTTAACATGCTAATTGGTGAGTTTTAGAAGTGCTGGTGGGGGGATTTTGTCTTCTTGACAGAGCCAGGTTAGCAGTTTCCCCTTTTCATTCTTTAAGCTAAGCTAACCTAAGTTAACTCGCTGCTGGCTGTAGACTTCTATTTAATAGACAGATGAGAGTGGTGTAGGTCTCTCTCTGCAAGACAGCAAAGAAGCATATTTCCCAAAATGTCAAACTTTTGTTTTGAGATGGATGTTCCCATACCTACAAAGAGAGAGAGCTAAAGTTAGTGGCGATAATGCGCAAAGAAATGTACCAGTGCTCCCGTACAAGAAGTACACAAAATATACTAATATCTTATGCTGAGGGAAATTTATTCAGTGTGTCTGTTTGACCTAAAGGATGCACACAGTGAGAATCATGTTAATGTAAGTTTTGTTTGTTGATGAGAAAATTCCACAGGGCAGCTTTAATGTTTGTTTACAGACATCAGAACATCCTTACTTGGAATTAAGACACTACACAAGCTAATAATTTTAACTAGATGTGATCAGGGTTATATAAGGTGACACACACTTCCTGTAAGGTTTGTTCAAAATCAAGCTGCAGTAGGTGCAGAGTAGTAGGAAGGAAGAGGGGTGGATTTCATCACAGTTAACATTATCACAGGAAATTAATTGAAAATTGGAACGCAGATTCACAGTCTTGCAGCTCTTTTCACACTTCACATTGAACCTAACCAAACAGTGTGAACATTTATCTCATGCCTTCAGGGTTGCATGCAGTGAGGCACAGCAGGCAAACAATAAATGAAAATAAGTGCACTGATGTTCTTATTAGAAATGTTCTGATTCAGTGAGTTCATTATTCACGTTCTCACTCAGCGCAAGCCGTGGTATAAAATAGTTTAAAGCTAGGCCAGAATTTATTTCAGCAGCAATATCTTTTTGTTATATTTATTAAAATTGTTTCTACATCCCAACAGCAATCATTAAATTAAATGCTCGGATACAAAAATAAACAAAAATCCAGCACCTTCCTACATATCCAACCTGACACTCTGCCCATACACTCACTGAGCATAAAAATGTGTGTTTAGGGGAGTGGCTTGGGAGGGAGGCCTGAAGGGAGGGGGTGGGGTTGTTTCTGTTAGATACTTTCAAAATCTAGCAGTCTCTGTCTAGTTTGATTTGATTTTCTCTTTTCATGCTTCAATTTTAAAAACTAAAGCAGAGTAGGAAGCTGCTTCACTGCAAATCAAGATGCCCTCTTCCATCCAGCTGAATATGACTGTAAATGTCAGATGGATTCCTACCCGTCTCAGTTAGTAGCTGTTGGAAGAACTTCTGGTTGTAGATGCGGGCCACACCGCTGATCTCTGCTACTTGGGCCTCAGCAGCGGTGTGTCTGTTGTAGAAGTTGGCAGTGATGCCGATAGCCAGCTTGCCTCTTAGCTCCTTGTGCTTGAAACCTGATATTTTGGGAAAGAAGAAAAGAGGAAACTGGGCTGATGAGAGTTCACTTATTTAATATGGCTGCTGGAGGAAGGTTGCGGTTTGTGACTAAGTGCAACACCCAAGTCAGGCCAAAATTAGAACTGCAGTTGTTTGTGCCCACTATTGAAACAGAAGTCTGTCTTTGTCTCACCTTCAGGAACAAACCTGCCTCCTCCAGCAGAGATGAAGACATCAAACTGGAAGTGTGCAGCAGGATGAGACCCAGGGTGCAGCCTAGCCATCCAACCTATCAGAAACACAAACTTTTATGTGTGATGCGCCTTGGCATATTTCATAATAACTTTACTGCTTTACATACTGCTGGTTCGCAAATATTGTTGGTTCGTAAAAACAACTGTTGATGATATACTGAAAATAACAATTAGGAAGAGTGATTGCTGGTTAGTGTAAATACCGTTTTCTTCTGAGGGCTCAATCAAGCCCCGAAACTCCACTCCGGTGTGCACCTCCACCCCGAGGAGAAGTGACACTTTCAGTAGAATCAACTGTAGCTGACGGATGCCTGAAAACATGCATGTATGAGGTATTTCATTGAAAATGTGTGTGAAAAAAAAACAAGATACTCAATATACAGTCAGTCTTTCAGAGCAGAAAGTTAAAAAAGAGAGCAAAGGCTGCAACTTATTATTATTTTCACTTCAAAGAAATAACAACAGATTCATCTATCAATTTTTTGGACTTAAAAGGTAAGACAGAAATTGCTGCTTTGTCAGAACAGAGAAAACCAAAGTAATGATCAGTAATTTAAAATGTTGTCAATTCTGGTAATGTCAAAGTTTGGTTCCCCCAAAGCAGTGTTCCGCCATTGAAATTCCCAAAGATCCCAAGGTAGTCCTAAGCACACCATTGATTGAAAAAAAATATATATAATGCTGCACAACCATGCTTCTTCTGTCTCAAAACCTGGTGTCCACATTACTCACAGTGCAACTTAACCACCAACGTTTCAGTTTGAGATTTGGGTGTGATTTGGGTGCACTATGCTAGCTGCAGCTAATGTAGCCACGAGCCCCAAGCAGCGATGAGGAGCAACAGCTGTCTCATAAGCTCACTTCTTTCTTACCACACCCCCAGATTTTTGTCTTTTTCAAACTTGTACTGTTCAGTCAAGTTCAGACTGATCACTTAAGGAAATTTACCAGACTTCATGCACCTCCCTCTGGAGCCACAAAAGGCTTTATACAACTTTCTTTCAAAATATGTTGCAGTCCTTCAAGACCTCTAAACAGTATTTTATGTTTAACAATCAGGGATGTTCCCCTGTAATTGTATCACCATTGAAACCTGAGCATCTGTCATAAAACATATGGATTCAAAATGTATGGGAACTTTAGAAGATGGAGCAAATAATAAATGCCACCTGTAATGGCCTTGTTATAGTAATAAAGTTGATCTGTTTCATACTCTATCAAACTATGTACATGCCATACATTCTCTCATTCTGTAGTCAAATCGAGAAATCAGCTTATCATTTCAGCACAAACGAGAGCATTTCAAAACAACACCAGACCCGGGTCACAGTAAAAGACAGTCCATTAAGCACAGTAATTAGTTACTCACTGATGTGATCCAGAGACCCAGTGCAGAATTTGCCGTAGAACTTCTTGGCTCCGAGCCCCCGGAGATCATAAATAGTGTAGGGCCACAGGTGTAGAACATTGTTCCTGGAGAAAGACTCTCTTTTCTCCAACACCACCACCTGAGCCCCCAACAGGGACAGTTCGATGGCCGTTCTCAGCCCACACGGCCCTGCACCCAACACAAGACACTATGGGAGAGAAGGTGGGAATTAGATGCTAGTCAAAGAATGAGAAAATCAAGTCAAACTAAATGTTTTTATGCCCTCCTGTGGGGCAAAGTCCTGTTTTTTAACCTCAAGCCCACATTGTGGTTGTCACATTGTTGGTTTGTCACATAAAACAAATGATGTAGTACCCTCCATAGATCAATCAGTATGATTTTTGAAATTGCTGGAAAGGACCTGACAAGATTGCTGACAAGGTTGATTTAACTCTGTTCAGCAGCAAATGCCCAAAAATCTACATGTTAAACAGACGGATAGGCAAGGACTGATCCATTGCCCCTTCTTAAGTCATTATTACAATTGTATGGTAATAAATTACAGTTTGAATAATTTGGGTTCAGCTAAAATAGCAACAGATATTATATATTTTGTACCATTGTTTATATTAAATTATTATATTTTAATCTGATAAATATCTGGTTAAATAATTCTGGAGTTTCAAGCCTCAAAAACAGCATTTAGATCTTTACCAGTTAAGCGGTGGGTGAAATCTTGTAATACATTGTCGTTATGAAGCAATTAAGAATTAGGTTACGCAAATTAACAAAAAAAAAAGAAAAAAGGAAAGAATGAAATTGAACTTAATTAAAACCTAGTGTAGTGTATTTCTAATCACAGAAACAAAAATTTACTGGATGCCACTTGCCAGTACCTTGTTTTTGGTGCAGGCTTTTCCTTGCTGGTAATCTGAGTGAGATGCCCTTTTGTCCAGCTTCGTCCACAGGGCTTTGGCCTTCCAATAGTTCAATCTTTCCTTTAACTTGATGTAGAAGCTCCTGAAATCCTTGGGATTGATGTCCAGTTGCCTGCAGAGCTCAGCAAAGTGATGCTTCACATCCTTACAAGTCTGGGCTTGGATGAAATTGTCAAATGTAGCATGTGAAGGGTTGACAGGGTCCGGGCTCGCCATAGTGGAGGATGATGGTTTGTTGATTAACTGTGAAAGAGGGAGGTTATATCATGGTTTTAGAAAATTTTCACAGGAAATAAATGTTTACTGTAAATGATCAAAGGGTTACAAAGCCCTTGTTGAGGTGGTCGAGCGCTGAAAGTCTTCTACCTTCTATGCTAGGGGAAGTCATTTTAGTCAAGCTTTTTTTTGGCACCTGGTTTGCTGACTCATTACCAACTTCCCTGTATCTTATCTTTTTTTAAGTCTGCTCTGAACTGAATAGCCTACCCACAGGCAATGTGTCATTCTCACACTGCCTGCCTCAGGACGTGTGTCAGTTTCAGTACACAAGAGTACACAATTTAAAGGAAACACATGGCTAAAAACACATAGTGTGAATGTAATTTGTCCCACATGTTTGGACTGGAATGACTGTTTATCACCTCAAAAAAGCAAGATCAACTGTTACCTAGGGTTGGGTGATATGGATGAAATTAATATTGGATTTTAATAAGAATATTGTATCACGCTATGACAAACATCTGCAGTTCAGTGTAATGAAACACCATGTATTATTTTAGACAAAGCTTAAGGCTAAAGTAGGGCTGCAGCTGGTGATTTTTTTAATTAATGGTTTGGTCAACAGAACATAAAACAAACAGTGAAAAACATTCAACATATGATGTCTTCAGATGACTTTCTTTGTCCTACCAACAGACATTCACTTGACTATAATGTAAGACAAGGAAACAAATATCGCCTGATTGTACTCAAGTAATTACATTGGAGCCTTTTGGTATACAATCTGAGCTCACAACTGGCAACATTTACTTAAGGTAGTTCACTTCAAAAACTAGTGGCACCACAGGCAACATGCTAATCATTTATGTCAATATCATACTCAAACAACAAGGACACTGTTTTAAGCTCTGTTTCTACAGTTTACATCTAGCACCTTTTTTTTGTTTTACCCGTATCAGCAAGTTGTGGCATTTTCTATAACCAACATGCATGTATTACTTCCTGATGATAACACTAACAGCCCCCCCGTCCTCCACGTGAGACGCATAGCCTATAATTACAGTCACAGACCACTGAAGCATGTGTGCATGACTGTGCTTGTGTGAACCTGATGGAAACAGCATTAAACTGCTTTAACATTCCTCCCTCACATTTTTATTAATTATCTTTTTGATACCAGTTATTTGTAGACATTCACTGAGAAAAAACATCTTCTCTTGCTTCCTATTTACTGCATTACCACATTTCTCTCTGTTGCATATAGTTACAATCACTCAAACAAGCTACCGCCTACAATAAATACAATGGCAAACAATTCTAGAGGTGTTTGATAAGCCTTCATGGAGACTCATATGATACCGACCTAACACATAGCTCAAGTGAACATAATCCAGCTTTGATGCAACCAATATTTCTCATGAGGCATTTAAAACATGAGATTTGTGAAGGATAATTATATGGTAAATCCTTAAACTGCCATTTCATACCATCTTCTGTCTCCTTATTCGTTAATTGCAGTGTAGAAACAAGCACAAGCAAGCAAATAAGCCTCCTGACATACAGTGTAGAGTTACATTTGGTCTGAAATAATTAATCAAGATTGCATCACAGTGAAACTCTTCAAATGGTGCCAGTGTCTCTACCAGAGAAAAAACATTCCCAAAGAATGAAATGGCCTGTCAAAACTAAAAATAACTCCAGAGGATCATCTTGAAACTTTTATCTAATTCCCAAAGAGGCTACTGTATTTATACTCTGTGCTATATTTTCTGTTTTAACTAGCTTGAAAGATGTACAGCAGCACAAGAACAAACATAAAACCAAAAACTAGTTTCCGCATTGTTAAAATTACCTTTCCGGACACTGCTAAATATAGTTGACAGATGGTCATGCTGAATTAAGTGTCATCTGTGGCAAAGGTACACACGCGCACGCGCACACACACACACACACACAAACACACCATCATCATCTCACATGTTAAGCAATAATAAAGAAGAGGCGGGTTTTAGCAGGAATACTGTGGACAAGATCAGAACGAAGCAACCCGGATTTAAAGGTGAATTGACCTGCTTTTCCTCAGAGCTGGTGGATTGGATGGGATTTACCCACCTTATTACATGTGTAAACTCTGAGCAGTGCCTCTGTCCACACTGTGTGTATCAGGATGTTGGATCAAACGCTGATCTCCAGCCTGGCAGGTTTTGCAGAGAGAGAGAGAGAGAGAGAGAGAGAGAGAGAGAGAGAAACAGAAGGGAGAGAGAGAGAAACAGAAGGGAGAGGGGGAGGGATAGAGAGTAGAGAGGAAAGAAAAGAAAGAAATGTAATTTTCTGAACTTATCTGGCTCCAACAGACATCCACAGCGGTTTGTGCCGATACATTAAAACATACCCTTTTAAATGTAAGCGTTCACAATGGTAGGAAGGAATGATAAATGAACAGGAAGGTGTGGCACAGGAGGTTGCACTGACAACACGTCCCCAAGTGCTAGCAGATTTTAAAAGAACACTCACATGCTATGACAGATATGTGGACGCATATCTGTCATAGCAAGTCAATGCTGCTCTGTTTAAAATATGGTTTTAAATAGAGCAACCAGCATTCATTCATCCATTTATAGTGGACATGAACGTGACAAACCTTAAAACTTAAAACAAGAATCTCCCCGTGTAATTAAAACAAAGGTAAGACACACAAAAAATCTGCCCTTAAGTCAAATAGGAGCATTGTTAAATGATCAAATACGTCCTGAAGTTACATTACCAGCGTTGAAGTCGTGCTATAAGAGAGTATCCTTGAAACTGCATGCTGGCTGACGTTTCCATGTTTTGTTTTGTCTTTGTTTACAGGTAACGTTAAGCAGTGCGCGTAGGTCAACCTGCACCTCGCGCTCACACCCCACGAGTGGAGCCTCTTCCGGGACTTTCTCCTAAAGCTACAGGCACAGCACTTCTTTTATGCAGTCTATAGCACAGCGCACGCCACAGCGCACGTGACGATCAAGTAGGTGGGAGTGATATTCTGGTGGTATTGCTATCCTGGGGGCATCATGCAAGTTTCAATTTCACTGATAAAAATATGAATGGTATCTGCCATTGACTCTACGTTGTCAACACGCTGTCCAAGCAATTTGTACATTTAATTTTATTTATTCAGTCACTTATTTATTTTATTTCTTATTTATATGTTATGTTACCCTTATGTTACTCGTCTGTGGTTCATGTATCAAGGTATGAGTGCATTTGGTCACGCCCCGCAGGGTTCACCTTCGCACCTCTACCGGTAAATGGGGCTTAACACATGCGCCTTTCTGATAGTATTTATTATTTTATATCTATTTTGTTATTATTACTTTTACCAATCATCTCTCCTGGTATTACAGGTATTTAAAAATAAGAATAGTATAATAAGTATATAAAATGATATAATAATAATAATAAATCACCATTATCATAATCATCATTATGATAATCATAATAATAATAATATACCCTTTTTATTTGATCTGTGGTAGCCTATAGGTGTATGAGCTACATTACAACAACGGTGGAAACTAACTATGTACGTGTACTCACGTAGCCTACTGTTTGGCAACACCCTTACTAACTTACTTATAACATCCTTGTGTTTTGTTGACAGTCTTTACTTCCTCATTGTTTTGGGTCCACACAGACGGCACTGCTGTAAATCAAATCAATAGATTAATAAACAATGAAAATTATTGTCAGTTCCAATTGTAAAAAAATCAAGTTATTATGAACCAACTGTTATATAACTCCAATTACAGAAATTTCTGTAATTGGAGAAAAGTACCATCAACAGATAAGGAGCACATGAACATCCACTGTATTTAACAATGTTTTACAGCTGGGGTCTCTGAGACCCCCAAACAGAACTAATGCATACTTTTCTGTATCTTCTGGAACATGTCAGTTCAAAAGCATGTTTATATAATTAAAGTTAGGAAACGTCATAAGGTAAGAAGGTGATACAACTGTTTTAAGTACGTTTTTTGAGCTGTTAAAAACTCCAGGACCCAATAGAATTAAACATAGTTCTGAGGTACTTGTATTTTACTTGGGTTTTCTCCATTTTATGCTACTTTATACTTATACTCCTCTACATCTGAGAGGCAAATATTCTACTTTTACTGCACTACACTTAGGTGACTGCTATACTTACTAGTTACTCTGCAGATTAAGATTTTACATACAAAACCTGTCATCATATTAATAAATAATACAGATTATACTACCCAAACGAATACAAAGTAGTTAGAATTAGCTCCAGTTACAGTAAATACCGTTTACGTGTTAATACATCACTTTGCTGATAATATTTCTGTACTTCGTGGTGGTGCAAATAGCTACTTAATCTTAAATCATTCAGGAAACTGGCAAAATGACAACTGTGTGCCTTTGTTTGATCCGTTTTGGGCAATCTGCTGCTGCTGTGCATCTGCACTGCTACTTGTTTGGTGTCCTACTCGGTGTTACCTCAGTTATTTTGCATTTGCAAAAAAAAAAAAATTAGCAAAACTTTAATTTTGAGCGAATGAGTTGTGGGATGTCAATGCATAACAAAAGACTGGAATATGGACCCAGATGAAGGGTTACGTTGGATCTGTTTTGGTCACCTAAGTAGGATGAACTCATATCCTGCAAAAATGTTGGAGATATTAGGTGAAGCAGCCTCTACAATTCTGTATAAAACTTTTTAAAATCTTCTCAAACTTTAACCTGCCGGGTTTGTAAAGTAGAAGTCAGGTCTATTGGTTTCGACCTTTGATCAGTCTTACTGACTCACTTCTACTGCAATCGCAGTGAGCCAGCGAGTTCTTCCTCATTATAGAAACATAATTCATTCAGTTGATAAACATGATAGGACAAGATGGCAATATACAAATTTTATTCAAACGTTCTTTCAAATTTTAACATTATTCAGTAGGATTTAACAAAGAACTATTTATCTGAAAATTCCCATTGAATACAGTAGAAAAGAGTATATATATTTATGTATGAATATCACAGAATTAAAAAAATATCTGCATAGCCAGAAAAAGACCCACGGAACCCCACAGGAAATGTCCTTGGCATGTAAGCGAGGCTGCATACCAACAATATGACCTTTTTCGTGCATTTGTCCCCATATTTTTGCTCACAAGCACTCCGTGAGACTGGTCAGGAAATGAACGGGACGGGGCCAGACAACCTGACTACACCCATTACAGGTCAATGTGGCGTGATCCATGTCCACAGGACTTAGCAGACGCTACACAGATATCAAACTCCATTCGTAGCAGTCACATCATCCTCTGTATGGGGTACTTTAATCATTATCAGTAGTGCTTTATGAAATCCAAGCTGGAGAGGTCATGGAAGTTGGTCAGGTGGAAAAAACAGTTTAACAAGAATGACATTTGATTACCTGCTCATTTACCAGCCTCTGAAGCAGCACCAAAATGATTAGAAGATTATCACGATGTAAACATTTGTGGTTTTGATTGTATTATGGGTAAGGAGTAATGCTGGTAGATGATCAGTATCTGGCAATACAGAACTGTTTTTACTCACCAGTTCTGTCAGTCATATTGAAAATGTACAACCAGGATAAGTTTCACAGAAATACGTGCACAAAAAACCCATACTTGTAATGTAAGTGTTTCTATCATATATATATATATATATATATATTATATCATTGTTGTCAGATGTTATGTAACCCATAATAGTACCATAAACATTAAAGTTTGAACAAACAATTGGGTTATTTTAAAAGGAATAAATTATAAAGATGATATATACAAAAAAACAAAACATTAGCATTAAGGATATTTACAATTAAGTTTCAAGATGCCAATTTCTTTTCTATACACTCTGTTTATGGGAAGACTTTCTGGTCTTCCTTCTACAGGCTGGAGGAAGGCATAACCATACTCAGCACTGTTATCACTCTGTTGCTCATTTATTATCTTCACTGAGAACACAAACACAATATCTCCAGTGTACGATTGTGCTTAAAGATGCAGTAATTAGGGAAATACTGATTAATAATAGAAGTCTTCCTATTAGTAAAAGGACAGGACTGAAAGTAGACATGAAAGAAGATTCACCTGATTTAAATGCTTGAAAACAAAACAGCATCATAAAACCATGCTGGCGAAAGCTGTCTGGTACTGTACACAGGTACAGGATCTCAAAACAGTGGATTATCCTTTCAGAACTGCAGCAGTACCTCTGCTTACACAACTCAAACTTCATTGTATGAAAAATTCAGAGTAGGAAAATACACTTTTACACAGTAATGTACAAAAGAGATTTTCATTGGCACAAAAATTCTTGCAGCAGAATTCTAGTCTTCTCCATCCTGAGATGACCATTGGTGATCAGTAGCCATTTGTTTGTAAGAAAAGTCACAATTAGAAAATAGAGAGACAGACTCCGCATCTTCTCTTCTTTGTGTTGAGCTGTATGTTGATCACAGCAATAAACTAATTTGTCCAATTGGTGAGTGAGACTAGACTAGACACTCATGGTAATCAAGGTCTCATACAAAATCTCACAGCAGTTGGCAAACTAGTCTCAATGTTGCACAGGGAGAAGCGTGGTTAGATAATAAAATTGTTCACTTGAAAATATTCCAGTTGATCCAGGTCCAATAACAAAATAAAACAGTTTTAGACCCACAATATCCTGACAAATTATTGTACGTCCTATATAGTTGCTTCTCAAAATGGAAGACAACATGTGTGTATCCCAAACAAAATGTAGTAAAAATAGACATCCTGAAATGGTGCTTTCAGCAGGACAATACTTGGATCCAATTCATTCTCTGGACTCAGATGCAGTCCTTTATATCATAGTGTGGTGTTACTGGCAAACTACAAGGTCAGTCAGGAAAAATAACACAGGAAGAGGGGACCTTACAAACTCAAGGTAGGTAGATAAACCTGCTTGGCTGTGTAGGGTGTTGACTGACAACCAAAGTAAACCACAGTTTAGTCTTTAGTTCCTCAGAGCAGACATATTGGAGAGCATGACGATGACTTTGGAAAGGAGGCAAGAACTGAACTGTAGCTGATTGGTTTGATGTCCCACCGACCAGAGTTATTGATTGTACCCAGAATGGAGTTGGCTTTCTGCCCAGTTATACTGTACATACATACCCTCAAACATATTTTACTTGTCCATGCACTCTGAAGTAGATGCACATGCTCAGTTTTGCACATGCAGGACGCATGCACTTTTCCACATTCAGCCAAGTTACAGGTTCTCTCCTGGCTGGTACTGAGGCTCTGTGGACGTGAAGTAATCCTCCAGGAAGCCCTGCAGGTACTCGAAGGTGGGCCTCTCCTCTGGCTCTTTCCTCCAGCAGGTCAGCATCAAGTCATGCATGGATTCAGGGCACTCTGCTGGGCACGGCATCCTGTAGCCACGTTCCACCTGATCTAACACCTCCCGGTTCACCATACCTGGGAGGGCAGAGGTATGATATTAGTAACACATAATCCCAATTTGAATCATTTGATTGCTTTCTATGACTTATTGTTATTTATCCACCCATATGCATATTATATTTGTATAATACGTGTATAAACGGGTGAAGGGAACTACAACTTCATCTCGTTATTCAAACCTGTGTTGTAAAACAATAAATAAATCTACCTTGTACCTTATGATCAATATACTAAAAGCACTATGTGCTTAACCTAAAACATGGGGTGGCGATGGAGCAGTGGATAAGACACATGCCTTTGGTCTGGGAGATTTGTGTTCGATCCACTAATGTCTCCCTGAGCAAGACTTAACCCCTAGTTGCTCCAGAGGCGTGCAACCTCTGACATTTACAGCAATTGTAAGCCATTATGGATTAACTAAATGAGTAAATGTAAATTTGAATACACAAGTTAAAATCTCATACTGAAAAATGGCCTCAAGAAAATAATCCTTGCCTGGATAGGGCACTCTGCCTTTGGTGGCCAGTTCAGTCAGCAGGACACCAAACGACCAGACATCAGATTTAATAGTGAAGCGGCCATACAGAGCAGCCTCAGGAGCCGTCCACTTGATGGGAAACTTGGCTCCTGCAAGACAGGTTTATTAGCAAGTTAAAATTAGATAATTGTAGCACAGACATAAACAAAAGTACATTGTGTCAGCTGCATGAATCATAACTTTTCCTGGAGCCGCAACACCTTTTCACCACAGGTGCTCCATCAGTAGTTCCCAACTCAGGTGTTGTGACCCAAGTCTGAGGGGTCATAAGATAATTAAAAGGAAGACATTTAATTTTTTTTTTTTTAAATCCTGTTAGGTAAAGGTAAAATAATGTTTATTGTTTCATTTTTTTGTCTTTGAAATACTGCATACGTTTACATCTTCAGACCTAGGAAAATTCTTAAAAATCACAAAAAGTAACTTTTTGGTTGATCTGCTCATAAATAACCCCCCCCCACACACACACACACACACACACACACACCTTGTGATGAGGAGTTACAAATGGATGTGACGTCATTTTAATAGGTCACAGGCTAAAACTGTGGGGAACCACTGTGCTACATTGAGAAACTGTAGAAAAAAACAAAACAGTCAAAAACAGAAGAAAAAAACAAATGCTAACACCCTCTAGTGGTCTTACCTTGCCTGGCAGTATATTCATTATCCTCAATGAGGCGAGCCAGACCAAAATCTGCCACTTTGCAAACCAGGTTATCTCCCACCAGTATGTTAGCAGCTCTGAGGTCTCTGTGCACATAGTTCATCCTCTCAACATAAGCCATCCCTGAAGCAATCTGAGAAGGAGACAAAGCTTTGTGATCTACACCGAAGGGACATACCAGAGGTGTTATTTTGAACAGATTCTAGTGATGCAGCAGCAGATTCTTTGTGCTGACCTGTGAGGCCATGTCTACCAGTTGGGGGAGTCGAAGAATCTTGCCCATGTCACCTTTCAGGAAATCCAGTAAGCTACCTATTAGCAGAGACACATATTGCCGATTAGTTTGACACTGTTGAAGCTGTTTAGTTTTGTTTAGTGTTCATTACCTTGCGTGCTACTGCATGAAATCTTCTATCCTTTTATTTTTGTACATACATAATGACTTGTGTTTAATACATTTACTCAAATATGAATTTATCTAGGCTACAATTATTTGGAGAAAAAAAACTAGTGAAGTACGTTATTTGTTTTCTGCATTCTACTATAAAAATGTTTATATGTGAAAAGTGTGATAAGTCGACCATGCTGACCTTGTCCCATGTACTCTGTGACAATGTAGATCGGTTCCTCGGATACCACAGCATAGAGTTGAACCAGCTTTTCATGTCTCAGTTTCTTCATGACCTGAGCTTCTTGGAGGAATGCTTCAGGGGACATAGTGCCAGGCTTCAGAGTCTTTATTGCCACCCGTGTTGTACCGTTCCATGTTCCTAATAAAAGTCACATCAGTATTGATGTTACAACTCAATCAATAATCAGCTTCCAGCATTGTGTCATGTGAAACCAAATTAATAACACTGCCATAGACAGAACAATTACTATCCCAGTAATTTCCAACAAGTGGTAGCTGTACCACCAAGGGGTACTTCGACAGTTTCCACGTGTTACCACGTGTTGCAATTAAGAGTGTGTGAAAACTATTAAGCAGCGATGATAGGAGTTGAAACAGCAAAATGGTTGATAGAAGTAATAGATTAAAAAAGGTTAAAATAGTTATCTAATAGTAAAATTAATGGAGAAGTGGATAAGTTAGACAGCTAAAAGAAGTGAAATAGTTGGCTAAAAGCAATAGATAAACAGATGGCTAAGACTGTGGCTGAGGGG
>NC_060157.1:5956089-5981394 GCF_021292245.1 Micropterus dolomieu
AAGCACCGCCAGCATTCAAAAGTGACCAAAACATCAGCCAGGAAGCACAGGAACTGAGAAGTGGTCTGTGGTCACCACCTGCAGAACCACTCCTTTATAGGGGGTGTCTTGCGAATTGCCTATAATTTCCACCTGTTGTCTATTCCATTTGCACAACAGCATGTGAAATTGATTGTCAATCAGTTTGATTTCACAGGAGTGTGATTGACTTGGAGTTACATTGTGTTGTTTAAGTGTTCCCTTTATTTTTTTGAGCAGTGTATTTCAGCCCAAGTAGACTTTTTCACATGTCTTGTTTTGTCCAACCAACAGCACAACACCCAAAGATACTCCATTTACTATCATGTAAATAGTATAAGGGTACAATTACACACCAGCTGATATTTATCAGTATTCATGAAGGAGAAATATTTGGATTTTGAGGCAGATGTTATTGGGTAGAGATTTTGCACATACTAGTACATATTTAATGTTAAAGCAGACTATGTTACTTCTCTGAACAGCAGCCACTGAGGCTACAAGGTTACAGCAATGGGATAATGCTTTGTATTTAGCTAAAATGCTAACCTATAGTTACAGTAGCACAACAGGAGCAGAGTCAGTGAATGACACAGTAATGAGTGTTTTACTCAATATTTAACATTACTAACATCAGCCTACAGAGGCTGCTGGAGGTCAAGCAGTACACACACTTTTATTTGCTTATGAATTAAACGTGTTTGTTAAAGGGAGAATTTGCTATTTATTCTGTAAAAAGTTACATAATCTCAGTGCAAAGTAATAAATGATCTAATCTACTTCTTGTTTGTGAAGGGCAATATTTCTTACTTTAATGGGCAAACTTCTGTTGATTGAAAATTACACAGGGATTTCATAATGACAGCTTTTGTTTTCTTTTTGTTATTGTTTTAGTCTTGTTTTTATCTGTTCCACTTGAACTTTATACAACAAATGGGGATTGTATCAGTACAGCAAACAGCTACAAAGCCGCAGTTTACCTTTGACCTACATTTCTTCAGCGTTGCTAAACTTCATTATAACGCAGTCCGGAGAAAATCTGAACAATTGTCGATGTCATCAGCAGTTCACCTTACTGTCATCGACAGGTGAGCTCATGACCTAACTTACAATTCATTCAGTGTTAGCTAACGTCAGCTAGCCAGCAGCATACAAGCAGGAACGTTACTTACACATTCAGGGCATTTCTGCTGCTGCTGAAATATGTCTGCGGGACGAGATCCATCTCTTTCAGAAAAGACCCCACGACTGAAAATAAAACAAATATCCATTGGAAGTGATTTCGGACGATATTTCCCCTCCAGAATACCACCAACTTCTCCACAATGACATTCAGCGCTGCCATGTTGACACAACTGGCCAGACGAGTAGGAGGGAGGAGGGAGGAGGGAGGGAGGGAGGGAGGGAGGAGACTGACGACGGGCTCAACCAATGAGGTTTCTCGACCGGGTTCGTGCGCTTCTTCTTTGTGGTTTTATGGCGGTTGGCATCCAAAATGTTGCATTACCGCCACCTACTGGATGATTTAGTTTTCCCAGTGCAATAAATTCACCGAGCCACTCAATGCGTTGTCTGTTCTATGACTCAGACTCAATGGACTGAGATGGTGTAAATCCTTCCCTCAGCGTAGCGACTATTTCTTCTCCTGATATGTCTGCAATGTCCAAGAATGTCCTTGCTGCATCCAACACCATTTTGATCCTCTCTGACTTGCTCTTAATTTCCACAACACAATTAACCACCATAGCAATAAATGCCAGAAATCGCTTCTTGTCCATGCAAATCATAATCTGCTCATCTCCATTCCTTTTTGGCTCCTGTTCCTTTTGCATTGCTGTTCGTTCATCCTTCCTTTAAACTCTTTTGATAGCTTTGACAAACCCTATTCTGCTCTGATGTTCCTGCTCCCCTTCACGCTCCTCACTTTCACAGTTGTTCTTCCCTCATCTCATCTTCTGCCTCCTCCACGTACTGCAGCCACATGTCCATCCTCCTGACAACTGAAGCACCTTAATAGAGCTCTTTCATAAGGCCCCACCCTGTAACCTATATATGCTCTCTCTGGCAAATCTCCCTCAAAAGTCAAACACACAGAGTTATTTTGCTCCCTTTCTCCTTGACGGAATCTTTTCAGTCTTCTCGCCTCACAAACACCTTCAATACACCGAAATTCCTCGTCTCGCACTGACTGCGGTACGAACGCCACTTATTACTCCTTTAATTTTGCTTTCTGACCCGAGTGGGAACCATTTCAAACTGCTTTAAACTCTATGCCTTTACATTTTAATCCTCAAAGCTTGATCTCTCTGCCGCCTTGACACACAGTCAATGATAACCATCCTGCTCCTTGTTATTTTGATTGACCGAACATCTCCAGGTTTTTCTCCAACAAACTTTCCAACCTCGTGCGAGTCCTTGAAGATCCCATCCGTTCTTATCTTCCTTTTCCTAGTCACAAATCCTCCTGCATCACTTTCCTTTCCTGCTTCACTCTCCACGCTCCCCGCGGAGTGACTCTGGCGCCGGGCTCAACCAGTGAGGTTTCTCAGCTGCGTTGGTGCGCTTCTTCTTTTTGGGTGTTAAACGCATACCGCCACCCACTGTACAAAACAGTGTACTTATACCTGAATTTAGTACTTATGGATTGTATTTTTATCACATTATAGTATACATTTTGATATATATAAACAAATAAATAAAGCATGCAGAACACACTTTTTTCCAAAATGAGATTCGTCCTCAATCAGAGGTAGTTGAATAAACCAGTGATTGAATTAAACTACTCTGTACTTACAAATTTGCACTTGTAGTCTATTTGTGCTTTGCTTGAGTAGGCTATTTCATTTCTTACTACTTTTACCTCTACTCCACTACAATTCAGATAAATATAGTAGGCCTACTTTTTACTTCAATACTGGTTTAGTTACATTTAGTTAAAATTAGCTCCTCTTCAACCAACTGCAGCAGTAAAATACTTTGTAATGGAGTATTTTAAGTGTGGTATTTTTTACTTTTACTAAAGTAAAGTATCTACTAAAAATTAATAGAACACATACTGTGACTTCAAAAAGAAAAAGAGGGAGATCTAGGTTGTGCATATCTACAAAACTCTACTGCCTAACTACCTCTGCTCACTGATCGCCTCTCAATATAGTCATTATAATAATATAAATGATTAATTATAAACATGATTATACTGTGCTCCCTAAAAATTAAATGCCTTGTTAAAAGATTAAATCAAAATTGAAGGATCAAACATCATATTTAAGCAATAGCATGCCACTTAATTTGCTATTGCCATTATTTTAATCTACAATGTAGAAAATAATATAAAGGGGGGGGGGGCATCATGGCCAGCCAATCATTATGAACACATGGTAAATTTAATTACTGTGAACGCACCTGCTTCTACTCCACTGCTTCTTCTGACTGAAATGCCACCTGAGGGGTTGGATCTGAAAGCGTTACAATAGAAAAATCCTAGTTGTGATTTGTGGCCATTATGATTCACTATAGTATTTTTTTGTTCTTTTCTTAAATATTTATATATATGCATTTAGTTGTGGTGCTATTTATGATGTTTGTTCATAAGCCTTAATTTGTTCATTTGCATCAATGACCAAATACACAGATCATGGTTTTTATTTGACCAAAACCTACTATGTTGCACTGTATTTATATATTTGACACATCATGAAAATGCACGCATATATGTTAGAAAACAGTCCTTTTTAATATTCATAAAAATACTGCAATCAATTACACGTACCAAAGTTTCCCTAAATTCACTATTATAGGATATAGCATTATTCTATATTATCCTTGTTGTCAACAGATCCCATGAAAATTACAAAACCAACTATTTTTGAATCCATCTTTTACTTCACATCTCTCCTACCTGTCTGTGGCACTCAGTCTTCATCCCATTGGTTCCTACTGAGGATGTAAATCTTTAATAACAGGTTATAAATATAAAATGTTTTTTAAAATAGAAGTAAAAAGGCTGGGCACTGTAGTTTTCAGCAAACATTACTCAAGCAGGAGTAAATAGTGCAGAGTAGATAGTTTCCTATAAAATCAATGAATAGATACTGCAGAAATACACGTCATCAGTGCTACACAACTGGAGCTGTAAACAATATCAATTGTTCCCATTCAGAAATCTAAAAACTGTGAGTAAAGCACAATAAGGCAACAAACTGGGAAACAACAGTGTAGCATGCAAGGCTGAAGGTGAGAGGCTGAAGGTGAGAGGCTGAAGGGGGGGGCAGCAGGGCAGCGTCTTGCATTTATCTCTATTAACAAGAGTCATTTAGGGAACACCAGCTGCCAAACACTGTGGAGGAACTGCATGGCAGTCATCCTGTACAAAACGACCTTTCTGTGAGGAAGGAATAACTTGAAAAAGCTTAAAATAGCACGGCCAGCTTGGACCCGGAGACAGAAAACATCGACTGTAGTATGTTGTTGGGAGGATGGCTGCAACATTAGCAACAGTGTTGTACCGGAAAATGTGACAGCAGCTTAGTCGTGTTGTTTCTCTTCTTTTTGGGGGGGGCAGAGGGGGGAGTCCTGGTGACAAAGGTATTTTATACCAAACCCGATAAGTCAGATACCACCCCAACAGGCCGCATGCGGTCCCTTCAAACTTGTGAAGTGGGTCATGGAAGTAAACAGAGGTGCAGGCAAACATCCACACCCAAATGGTCACTATCAGATTCAAGGCCACATACAGCAGGTTGAGGACCATCCTGGGCAGAGCAGAGAGCTTGGCTGTCTGCAGGGAGAAAAAAAACTATAAACTATAAACTATAAAACTATAACTATAACAAAGACAAATCTGAAAAGATATAGTGTTTCTGCTCTAATGCACACTGGAAGACATTTACTTCCACAGAGGGTATCCTGTAGGGCTGCCAGTACTGATTATTATCATTAATCTGCGTGTTTTTTATTGATATATTTGTTTTGTTTATAATAAGCATGAAATTCCCAACATGTCTTGTTTTGTCCAACCAACAGTCCACAGTCCACAGTATCAAAACCATCACTGACACACATGGTTGAAAAACTGTGTGGCTCCCCAAAATAAATGCAGCTGTTATTTATTTTATTTTTTTACTATTTGTTGTGGGTCAGATGAGGAGTATGACTAAGGAAATGTATGTATTGTGCTGTTTTCTGTCTCTTCAAATAAAAGTTACCCATACTACATATCCTACTTTGTGATATGTAGTATGGTAGTATGTAGTATATATGAGATTTTGTGAAAAGTCTTTATCTGGATCCGACTCAATGTTGCTTTGAAAAAACGACGCAAAGGTAAGATGGATTACTTGAGCCTGGATAGCAAAACAAGGGATTTCGGATCATTCTGATAGTATAGGCTACTACATGATACAAATGTTGTATTATTTGACCAATTTTAAAGTTTTATTACATTTTGTTCCTAATATAGTAACTTAAAAAATGTTGCTAGTAACTAATGGAATAGTCACTAGATACTAATAAATAAGTAGGCCTACTAGCTCTTTTAAATAGGGACTAGTAAGTTTTAAAGAATAAATGTTAAAACGGCTTGCCATATAGGCGCTAGTATCTAAATAATAGTGATTAGAAAACAGTTACTAGAATACTACAGTAACTAATGAACATGTAACATCTGAACTGCAGAGCACCATAGATTTCAGTGGGAAAACTGTGCAGTTACTAGTAACTAAAAATATTTACACTAATAGTAACACTAAAATAAGCTATAAAATAAAATAAAAAATAAGAAATAACATAGGCTACTATGAATAGTATAATAATATAAAGCCAACCCGAACCCCAATTTAAAGCTATAGTTTACCTTTGACCTACATTACTTGAGCTAACTTCCTTCATACCTGTCTGTCATCAGCAGCTCACCTCATTGACAGGAAAAGAAACAGAAGTCGTCTTTTGGATTTTTCCACGATTCGTTTTTACAGCAGCAGGTGTGCTGTACGATATTTCTCCTCCAGAATACCACCAAGTTCTCCACAGCGACATTTAGCGCTGCCATGTTGACGCAACTGACCGGACGAGCCGAGCCAGGAGCGTTGAGCGACTCTGACGTCACTGCGGCTTAACCAATGAAGTTTCTCGGCCAGGTGTTCGTGCGTTTCTTCTTCTTTTTCGGTTTTAACGGCGGCTGACTTTTGTTCTCCCCTCACTTTTTAGCTGCGAACTGCAAGTCAGCAACTTGATGTGCATACCGCCACCTACAGTACAAAATAATGCACTGGCTATACCGTATACCAAATCAAGAAATGTTTATCCATTCGTCCATCGTCAACCGCTTATCCTGCGTACAGGGTCGCGGGAAGAAATGTTTATATTATATGATATTATAGCCTATTATATTACAGCCTATTATAGCCTATTTTATTAGATATTTTGATAGATTCATAAACAAATAAAGAAAACACGAGCCTCTAACACACTTATTTCCTATATGAGATTTGCCCTCAATCAGGCAGGTGAATAAAACCAGTGGTTGACTACTCAAGTACTGTACAAACAAATTTCCATTTGTACTTGTGCTTTTTATTTATTTATTACTTTTTACTTAAAAACAGCTTTAGTAACAGTTAAAATTAGCTCCACCTCAACCAACTGCAGCCGTAAAATACGACGATTTTAAGGATGGGATATTTTTTACTTATATTAAAGTAGATGATCTATCACTTTGTCCACCACTGAAAAAAAAACCAAACACTGTTACCTCAAAAAGAAAAAGTGGGTACAGGAAAGAAGACAATATTCCAGCACATAGATACATCAAGTTAGAATTGTTTATGTTTTAAATAATGAACTCACATTTCACTTCCATTTGTGTAAGGAAAAATAATCATTGTAAAATTTTCACACCTTCCCACAAAATCTTCCCCTGTCCATGATATATTTACTGCTATTGCAACATGTCATGCATTTTCATCATGTATCTCTTTCCTACAGTAACCAAGCTGACTAAACTGTAGTTTGTAC
The DNA here is from genome assembly GCF_021292245.1 of Micropterus dolomieu. Taxonomy (NCBI): domain Eukaryota; kingdom Metazoa; phylum Chordata; class Actinopteri; order Centrarchiformes; family Centrarchidae; genus Micropterus; species Micropterus dolomieu. The sequence goes on from NC_060157.1 coordinate 5,963,119, forward strand.
TGTATGTCCTTTTTGTTATTTTAGAGGTTATTAGAGTCACCAATCAGTCTTAATTAAACATGATTATCACAGCATGTGGAGTGATAATTGTATCCATAATCACAAAATCAGATTTTCAGAAGTTAAAGAGAACTGAGTCAAATCAATTCCAATTCCTGCAAAATATATTCACTTCTCCATATGGGCTATAATAGCTAGAATTTATAACGTTTCATACTGTCAAATGTATGAAATAAAAGAGAATACAGTATCTTTCTGGATCATTGAAATACTTTTAAAGGATGAGAGACTAGAACTAAACAGACAAACTCACTCACACACTCCTTTCTTTCTCTGGTTCATGTTTGCTCAGACTGAGCCCTGTAGTGTGCCATGTGGATATAAGTCAGGGGTTGTCAGGTTTTATGGTCCATGCCGACCTCAATCCAAGAGGTCAAATGCAACCACAATCATGGACACAATGTGGGCAAACTGAAATTGTTGAATCTAGCAAATAACTGGAGATCTGGCTGCATAACAGATTCGATTTAAGGACCCATGTTGTCAAGCAAACTGAGAGTCAGAAATCAAAATAATTCATGTTTCTCTTCTGCTGGTTAGAAGATTATTGTTCAATCTCTGTGCATCATGTGCTTGTTTATGCTGATATTGTAAATATGCATGCCTATATATACCTTTTAACCTCTTGTTTGCTTTATAAATCCTTAACTCACCATTGGTATCTTATGCAGAAGGAAGATACATTATTTAGCACTGTACATTATTTATCCATTACCCTCTACTGAACCAAATACCTAACTACCTCTGCTCTTGGATCACCTCTCAATATAGTCATTAAAATTACATAAATGTTTTATTTGTAAACATGAAAACACTGTGCCTTATAAAAAAAATTTAAATTTACGGATTTTAAACATTGTATTCAGGCAATATCATGCTACTTAAGTAATTATTTTCTTTAATGTAAAACTATTGTTTACTGAGTATGTAAATTGTGAGTTGTTTCTATGTATTTGTTTATGCTTATACTGTATATGTTCTATCTAGTGCACATTTCTCTCTTGAAAAAGACAACTTGATCTCAGCTGTTTAATAATGAATGATTAAATAAAACATAAAAAATAAATAAGATGCATAAATATTCACTAGCTGTGTAAGGTATTCCATTATTGACAGTGATGATGACTTGGGACAACAGGCAGTTTGACTCTTGCTGAGTCATTACGATTGTACTGGAGGAAAGTAAATCTCCCTTCATAGCATCTGAATACAGAACAAAATTTTTCCTTGATGTACTTTGTCTTGGCAAACAAGCCTCTCCTAGAAATCCAATTTTCCTGGAACTCCTGGTGTTCGCTGATTGTACTTCAAGCACCATTTTCAGACTGCAAACTATGGCAGGACGTAAAAAGTTCATCTAAACTCAATGGCTGCATATTACAGTTCATGCATCTCACCCAAATAGCTGATTTAAAATGATTTCTGAGTTTTATGGTTGGATAAAAAAGTATTTGTACAAAACATTTGATGTATATACTAAAATATTGAAAACAGTTCACAATTTGCCTCTATTGCTGCTAGACTGCAGATTTCGCGATGTGAACATGCCAAATGCAAACACTGAAGGGAACATCTTTGAGAATGAAACTCTCAAGCAAATATGAGAAACGGGGTAAAACGCTCCTGCAGACATCTTGGCTGGTTGATCAAAAGGCAGAAGCTTTGCTTTGCAGAGTGGAAAATGTTGCTGTAAATTATTAAAACAAACTCTTCAGACATAGTTCTGAGATTATTCCAACACTCAGGAGGAGAAGTTGCCTGTCGACCTTGCTATTCTACTCTTCACCTTCCTGCTAACACTGCAGAGACTGACTGGTTAGTACATCTAATTCTTTCTGCTGTAAAACAAATATGTTCTACTCAAAAAATGTTTTCTGGGAAATAATTAGATAACACAATTTAATTAATTCAATTTGACAGATTTTGTAGAAATGCATAAATCCACATTTTAAATCTGCATTAATTAATTGTTTCTGCCACTTAGGGGCAGTGCAACAACATTTAAACTTGTGACATACAGTCTCTGCATTTAAACACAACATTGCCAAATTGCCATACAAAGTTATTGAACTGTAAACACATCCAGCAGACACAGTGCTGAATTAGCGTTCAACATTACCTCTCATTACCTCTCATTATCTCTGTTTTTGGTCTCCACCATCTCCTGAGGGAAATATCTAGCTATTTAACTGATAAATGCTTCACTATGTTCACCAGCTGGCTGCTGTGCCTTGACAAGAGCAGTGACAGTGAATCAAAACCGTAAAGTCCCTGTAAAACCAAAACAATGAGCGCAAAGATGCTAAAATGTGCTGTAAAGCCAAGAGGAGGCACAGAGTCAGGCGATTATAATCTGTGCGTTGTTTATTGACTTGTTAATAATATAAAAATATTGATTAAAGCATGACTCTTCTTCATATGTCTGTGATAGACGTTCATCTTGAGAAAGGCATTTAGTTCCACACAGTTTAAACACTGGTAAACACTGATTCAAAGGGCTGTAATTCAGGTGTTGTGTGGTACTCTTACCTTGTGAGAGGCACCAGCTGCTGTGCTTTTACTCAGGCAGAGCTGAAAAGCCCAGCTGACACCTGAAAAGCTGTGGCTCAGGGTCCTCAAATACAGTTGGTACAGGGTTTGTTTTATGTTCTGGGGTAAATACAGGAGGCCACTGAGTTCTCCTCTTCACCTTTCAGACACGACAAGGTCACAGTGAGCTTTTGTAGGCGAGCGCCCTGCAGCGTCTCGAACCAGACAGATGATGTCATGCTGCAGGGGGTGAGGGAGGGTCTCTGGGAAAACCGTCTGGTCTGGTTTGGTCTGGTCTGGCTGGAGAATCATCCTCACCCAGATCTGACCCTTTACTCAGATTTCCTGACTCATTCCTGCAGAAATGTCCACTGCCACCACCTGGAAACTGCTTTGTGTTTTAATATTTTCTATACAGACGAATAGGAAATGAAATACTTCTGAAGGAAACTCAAACTGTTTCACTCACCTACATTCGCTAACACAGACTGTACAGACTTTCATGGTTCCCAGATGATATATCCACATGATTTTTGCTGATTCACTGACTTTTTCCTGCCATGCCACTATTAGGCTGACATTTCTGGATTTCAGTGAAATGTCTCAACAATTATTGGATGAATTGCCATAAACTTTGGTTCAAATATTCATGTTCCCCTCAGGATAAATTATATTATGTTCGGTGATCCCTTGACTTTTGTCTAGTACCATTATCAGTATAAAATATTTTTTGTCTTATGCTTTTATACCTGCAAAACTAATGGCTTTCCATCATTCTCAACTGAATTTAGTTAAAGTTTATGCCCCAAGTACAGTTTTTTGTCCTTTTAACCTGGTAAATTCTGTATGGAACAGTCACATTTCCACCTTCTTTCTTAGGCTGTGGGAAGCAGCTAAATCACTGAGTAAATTTACTTTCTGGCTGCACCGCTTGACCTTTTCCTTTCCTTCAGATTTTCATATTATCCAGCAGGAATTTTCAAAAATGTTAATCCTCAAGGGCAGTACTCCTCAGTCAAACATACTGTCATTCTGTATGCATACCTTCACCAGTTTGATGGAACTGTTTTATATTGCTGCTTAACAGTTTCTTTGATGTGCGATGATAGAAATATTAACTATGTGGCAGAACTGACACGCATGTGGCCATGGCTAAATTTAAAAGTCTGATCCTACAAGTACAAGGGTTCACTTTCAGCAAGGAGAGTGATGCTCAAACTCATCCAGTCAGTTGATTAAATCAAGGTAGTGAAAGCTATTAAAAACCTATAATTATAATGACAAAATAATGCATACAACTCTTGATAATCCAAATGACACAGACATATAAACAAAGATAAAATAAAGAAGCACTTTATGTTGATGGTCGGTTGTAGACAGCGAGGTAGTCCTTCAGGCGAATGGAAAAGCAAACCGGTCAAGTTCAAAGACCAACAACATGATGCAACCCCAGGTTTAAAGTGAACCTTAACTGTTTGTGACCTTCTGTATGCAGAAGGCCCTCACAGCCTCTTTGATGGACCCTCTGTGCATTTTAGACACAAAGTCACAAAGTCTGACAGCATTCTGCTGAGCCTTTGAGGAAGCAGGCTGCAGGCCTTTGAAGGGTCAACTTCAGAAAGCTTACTTGAGCAACCAGGTAATACACAAAAACCCTTAAGCTGATGATACACGGAAAAACTTTTAGAGCAATCGTGCAGGGTAACGTTGCCGTCAGTGGTAATGAGTAAAGATTACTACCGTAATCCCCTTTCCCCCACCACTCCACCACCCGACCCGCACCGCTGCTATCCGTTCAAAACATAGTCGGACTTGCCTCCAGCAAGATTGCCCAGCAACATTGCTCAAAAAGTTGCCCTGTGTATCATCAGCTTTAGAGCGATACTTTGTTAATTCAGGTTGATCCCACCTTGTTTCCTAATTGGAGAACACTGTTTGAAGTAGAATAAAACTGGTGCCAGCAGTACTCCCCATTCACATGTTGGCATGTGTAACGGATCTTTGTAGTTAAACATACAGCATGATAAATAAAATACGTCACTACGTTTTGCAGAAATAAAGGTTTCTCAGATTTAAATTGGAATAACATATGAAACTAAGGACCACAATACATTTCATTCAGGCCCTCATCTCAATTTTTTTCTGAACCAATTTTATGATCTGTTACCACCTGGAAGCACAGTTCATGTCCGTGTCTGAATCATACAATATTGCTACTGTATAAACTGATGTTCATAATTGTCTTGTTAGGGATAATGCTGGGTCTCTTGCATTGGACATTTCAAGTACAACTTTGTAACCACGTAGAACAAACATGGATCACTGGAACTCAGTGGAAAAGTTAAGGAGTTCATTTCATTCTGTGCACACAGAGCTTTTCCACAACATTTTCAATTATCTTCACATTGCAGAAGTTTGGGTGGGCATTGGTTGGTAAGGAACATCTAATTGAGGGTAAGTGATTGAAGTGGGTTTCCAAAAGGTGCCAATCACTGGTGGTGATTTCATAAAATTTCATAGTGGCACCAGATGTTTAGCTTCCATTTCATGTTCCACTTATTCCCCTGAGTCTGAGCTCTGGTCCCAGTGATCTCTTTGACCCCAGTATATCTGCAGAGCCAGGTGGTGCAGTGTACCTTGGCAGTGTCCTCTGTCTCTTGTTACAGTATATTACACATGGCAGAGGATCTGTGGCCTTTCCTGGAACCAACAACAGCTGGAGCTGACTCTGCAGCCACTTTTTCTTCCCTTGCCTTTAATATGCGGTCTTCACCACACTGCTCAGCGTGCTTATTTAAACATTTTATTGTGTTTTGTTGAAACAACTCAGAGAGGTCAGGGGGCAGCCAAAGCATGTGTTCTTTTAAGGCAGCCTCAATCTAACATAAAGGCATAAAACATCAGAGTGTCCTAAACTGAAAATGCAGAAATTGGGTAACTCATATTTTCACCCTCCTGTTCAGCATTCATAAGCATTGTGTAAACATGTTATAAATGGTTTATAATACCCTATAATGTAGTTATAAGCAGTTCAGTTTATATACAAGCCTCCATAACTGGATGCTGGTATATAAACAGATAAATAATAATAATTAACTGTGTTACATTATATTCCTCATAAGAAATGTTGAAAATACTGTATGTTAATGAACTATATTAAAATGTCCTCTATAGTGTATAAATATTTTATACTTGTGTATAAGAGAATAATTCAGATAAACCTGAAACTGCAGGTCTTCTGCAGCTCTCAGTTTTTTAAATCAAGACAGCAGACTTTTCTGTTTGAGGCTTTGGCTGATATCTTACACTGCAGTGTAAACTTTTATTTTCACATTCAATTTAACTCTTTCCAGTTGCATTAAAATGTCTTTTGATATTGCCTCATATTGCTTTAACATATCTTGATGCATTTTGTGTTTCATGCAAAGTACTTTGAATTGCCTTGTTGATGAAACTTACTATACAAATAAACTCGCCTTTCCTATGAACTGTTGCTTATAAATGATAACTAAGGAAACTTTAAAGTTAGGTGTTACCAACCATCAGACATGATGCTGAACCTATAAACAATGACCAAAATATGTTATGATTGCGATTTCTGTGCTGAAAGGCAATTTCCTGTGGTTGTGATTTTCTCTACAGTCAACTCAACAGAGAAAAAGGAGGAGAAAGACTGTAAGTTTAGGAAGGAAGAAGAAGAAGAAGAAGAAGCGTACAGGAGGGTTTTGTGCGTCAGGAAACCCTTTCGGCCCAGTTAAAACGCTCTGCCACACATGACAAATGGGCTTGTTTGCAAAAGCTTGTGGTGAAGTGAGGGTCTCCTCTGCTTCTCTGCTCTGTGAAAGGATCCACTGATGAAGGTATGGGACTCAGCTTTTTCCTCCTTTAATGCAACAAATGTATTCACTGGTGACAGTAGAGGACGGTAAGCGGAATAATTTAACAGATTATTATTGCTAGATTGATTAGTTTAGTAGATTGGCACTGAAAGTTCTCCTCATATATTTTTTATTCATTTAATTAGGAAAGTTTTGCAGCATTACTTAAACGAATATTACCTTAGAAATATTTATTATTTGTAATGAAAGCTGTGGTCATTTAATAAAGTGTAAACACTTAATGAAATAACATAACAGGACAACAAGTTTGCATGTTATTTTTCCTTCAATCTAATTAACATTTAACACATTTTAACCCTTTTATCCTCACTTTTATAAATATTTTAAACATTTAAATATTAATTTTGAAGTGGGCATAAAGTTGCAGTTTGGTGTGGGAAACACATATATGTGTTACACACATTTGATTATTTCACATTTTAAACCAAGATAACTACTATAGTTGTAAAACAAAATACTGTTATGCATTAATCTCACAAGCATGTGCTTAAAAGAATTATTGTATTTTGTATGTATTTATGTATTTCTTAAAGCGGCCTAATTCGTAGTTGTATAATAGTAATAGATACACTGATAGAATAATGTGAAAATGATTTGCACATAGTGATGTACCCTCAGAGACTGCTGTTTTAGTTCACTCTCATCGGTGTTGTTTCCAGTAGCTGCAGCAGGCAGCTAAAAAAGCACCAAAAACTCAATGTACACTACCTGCTACCTGCACTAACAGCTATACAGCCTCAGAAGTTGGTAGAGACCAAAAACACAGTTAAAGGAGGCTGAATATTGGACTTATGTCCATGTTTAAAAATAATTTTTCATTTGTTGCCCCAAAGCAGTTCATCTACTTATTGGGACAATATCATGCTCCATGATGAAGATGTAATACGCTTTTCGATGCACACATTCTTGATTTTTCATTCTCTCATAACGAACCACCGGTTTTGATATTTGCATCTAAAATAAGCTGATTGAATGCAATACCAAACCCCCTCCCTCCCCCACCACACACACACCACCTTTGAGATTCTTCCAATGATCTTCATTGTCATTCTGATCATGATAAAGTAAACTTGTCTCCTCCTCAGAGTTGTGCAGCGATGTGGTGCAGCTGTAGCCTCCCCCTCCACTGGGCTCAGATGGGTGCTGCTTGTGTTCAGCTCCTGTTGGCTGCCACCCTGTGGATGGAGCCTCACATGGGAGCTGCTGCTGCTGTGCTGTCGAGCTCAACTGAGCTGCTCAACACGACCAAGGCTGGAGCTGAGACACAGGCTGACTTCAGGGTGCTCACTGGAGATGTGGCTGCACCTCGCAGAAGACGTAAGCGAGCCATTTCCTCCAGAGAGATCAATGCCCTGCTGGATTACCACAACCGAGTCCGCTCTCAGGTCCTTCCCCCTGCAGCTAATATGGAGTTCATGGTGAGGAAACACTCGGCAGTGAAATAGACCAGGGACACATAGTTAGGGTTTCTGTTTTTTTAGGTTAGTTTATTTTCAGTGCATCTCAAAAGAAAAAGCTCAGCATAAGATGTTAAATTAATGTTCTGTTTGGGGTCCTGGAGAAAACATATCTAACACTGTTTTATTACCATCATCACTTCTCTGAATTTTCTGAGAATTGCTGAGAATTACTTTAAATTAAACTAACATGTTTCAGAAGTCGGCTACAGAAAAGGAGGCATTACTGTACTTACGTTTGGGGTACAGTATTTCCATTTGCTCTGTGTCTGTGATTGCTGCTGACAGTACTTTATACACAGCCCTATCCCGCCTAAATCCCAAATAAGTCTATTTGGATTTAGAGTTTTATAATAGTTTGTATAAAAAGGTTCTAACTGCATTGATACAGCATTAATAACATCACAAGATAACAATGTTTTTATTTGTGAATGACTTGAGAACAAAAGGAATATATATTTCATCATGCATATATCATGCTCTTATAATAGAACATGAAATATTTTCTTATTTGGTGTAATATCAACGCTTTATAGTACTATAGTATAGTAGTATTTCCGTATTTTGTGACCTCCATCAAATGTGCAAACCCAGTTAACCTCAGTGGGGTCGTTATCCCGGGTCATCGATACCGCTGGTTCGTTAGTGTTCCTTGTTGCTGACCATCGTTGGTATCTTCACCTGAGGCCAATAGGTTACGTTTGTTGAGTGAAGGTGAAGATACCAACGATGGTCGTTCAGTCTTGGCCACAGGTAGTCTTAACGACCGTAACGACTGTCGTCGCAGCAACAAGGAACACTAACGAACCAGCGGTATCGATGACCCGGGATAAGGACCCCACTGAGGTTAAATAGCTGAGTTTCCCTGCCAGTCAGTCAGAACTGAAGAAGTCCTTTGGATGAGGGACAAAACGTCTTCAAGTATCTTCAACCAAGTCCAGTTGCCCTTGATTTTTAACCTTCGTTGGATAACTATGACCTGGATGACTGAGAATCTTCATAGACAAGTGAAAGTTAAAAAAGAACAAACTGATAGAGATCTTGCAAGTAACAGCCACAACAACTTATTTCATGGTACAACAAACTTAAAAGTCAGCAGGAAGCAGATGTGTGGGTTCACTCCATTTTAGGCAAAGAGCAAAGTGGATTTTTTTGTTGTTTTCTTGCTGAACTGATTGAAATCAAATGCGCCTGTCTCTTTCTCCTTCTCCCCCTTTCATGGTTCTAAAGCTCTGGGATGAGGGACTTGCTAAGTCAGCTGACTCTTGGGCTTCACAATGCATTTGGGATCACGGTCCGACACACGCCATGAAATACATGGGACAAAACCTGTCAATCACTTCAGGAAGGTAATGCAGAGCTCCGCGCAAACAGCCAGCTATGCACTATGGTCGTAACAGTCACTGAATACATGTTAAACTACTACTAATAATACAACTGTACTATATGGATAAATAAGTGAATATGTGTTTGATGTGACAGGTACCAGTCCATCACTGATCTGGTCAAGTCCTGGTACGATGAGAGGCACCACTTCTCCTACCCGAACAGATGCAGTGGGTCTGTGTGCTCTCACTACACACAGGTACAGTGGGGTCTGTTTTGGACTGAGGAAGGGGTGGAATGGGTTTTCTGATTTTGTGCATTTAAAGAGAGCTTATAGAGATTCCTTGTTGTCACTGCTGTGCAAATTCACTGCTGTAACTAGCTGAAAATGGTCCCCAACAAATGCATTATTTACTCCTGTTTAAGTAACACTTGCTGGAAACTACACTGTCCAGCTGTTTCAGGAATTTACTGGGCTTTTTAAAGAACAAAAGTAAGTGAAATGTACGTATTCAGTAGGGCTGACCCCGAATAGTCGAAGATTCGATGCTTTGATGGGCGGAGCCTGATTCGACTGTTAATCTCACAGTCGAAGCTTCGCAGCGAAATAAGGATCATGCCATTTGGGCGATATGGGGGTGCTCAATGTCCAATTTTACATAGAACTAGTTTTCTCCCCATAAGTTAATATACAGCCTATTACAAAACACATTTAAATGATTAATGCTGTAAACAAATGTAAAAATATTAAAACGTTCAATTAACGTTCAATTCTAAAGTGTGCAAATAAATCCTAAATTGTAATCCTATAATCCTGGGTCGTCAGTGAGCATGTGTGTAGTGGCAGAAGAGGCAGAGCCCCAGCTTCACCGGTGTTGTGCCGAGTTGTCTGCACCCCGCAGGACTTTCGGATAGTTTATCACCGTTGATGAACCACAAAGAATAATTTATCGTTTTTAGCCGGCTTCTTGAAATAGACCTGCAAGGAACCGCAAGTTGCATGCATGCAAAACTCCGCACAAGACCGGTGAATGGCCGGCGAGAGAGAGACAGAAAAGGGATTAACACACATGATAGGCAGGACTTGACTATTCTGATTCGACTATGTTAATCCTTAGTTGGGGACAGCCCTAGTATTTAGTAAATATATATATATATTATTATATATTTTCCCGATCTTATTTGACTTTATTTTATCCCTTTTATTTTATTGTATTTTACTAATTTTATATAAAATTTTCATGCTCTTATCTTTTTTTTGTATTATTCTTTACACTTGTTAAAGCACTTTGTAACTTGTTTTTGAAAAGTGCTTTACAAATAAGGATTATTATTATTATTATTATTATATATTAGTATTTAGTAAATGTATATATATATATATATATATATATATATATATATATATATATATATATATATATATATATATACGTACAGTCACTTTACAAATGATCTCTCCTGGCAAATCTGCTTGCGCAGCATTTAATGCATGATATGTTTTGTGTTCCCTCTCAGATGGTGTGGGCGAGCACCAACAGAGTGGGGTGTGCTGTCAGGAAGTGCTCTAACCTATACGTGTTTGGGAGCACCTGGAGGGAGGCGACACTGCTGGTCTGCAACTACTCTATAAAGTAAGGAGAATTAAACAAAATAGTTTGACTTTTTGGGGAATACACTCTTGCTGAGAGTTAGGTGAGAGGAACGAAATACTGGAAACCGGTGGAAACCAGCCTTACCTGTCTCGAAGGTAACAAAACTAGGTATTAAGCTAAAACTAGCCAGCTGCTGGCTGTAGCTTAATATTTAATGAAGAGATATGAAAGTGTCAACGATCTTTTCATTGAACACCTGGCAAGAAGAATACATCTTTTTCCCCAAAAGCTGATCTATTCCAGTAATTTTACAGGGGAAACACAACAACTACCGCCATTTGTGTAATGTGTGCCTTGTTGCCTCCAAGTTCTCATTAAAACAAGCAGTACTCCTATGCTTGGATTATACATACTGTGTTTTAGTTTGCAGTAATTTAATTAAATATAACTTTATTTAGGAATGTGCACCATGTGAGGACCTTATAAACTACAAAAAGCCTCTCTACATGATGAGGATATTAACTAAAAATGCCTGGACCTGCCTTAGTTGATAGGTTACTTTGCAATGGTGGTGTAAATATCCTAACTTACAAACATTTGCCAATACCAAGTGAACCCGGGTCTACTGGGTCCTCTCTGGATCTGGGGCCCTGGCGCTTTCCCCAGTAGATAATCCAGCCGTGTATATACTGTAGTGTACAGTCAGCACGTAAATGACTAGATGACAAAATAGTTTGAATGTTAATGCAAAACAACATCTATGTCCGATACAATGACATATAAAACCATTCCCCAAAACAATATGTATGACAATATGTACGAGCATTGGCAAGTACCAGTGACTGGCGTAGCGGACCTTAATTACATTACACATAACATTTAACAAGTAACAAAGATGAAATGGTGGTAGTTTGGTTAGGTTTAGGCAACACAACCACTTGGTTAGGTTTAGGAAGATCGTGGTTTGGATTAAAATAGGTACAAGTCATGTGACGTAAGTAATGTAATTCACGTGATGCAAATCGTATACAAAAAGTTAGTAAACCTTGATTTTCTTTCTTTTTTCATGGGACATGAACCTCGGTCTACTTGACGCATCCAACCATCTCACCGCTCTCATTACACGGACTTTGTTGCTCCTTATACATGGTCACCTGACTTCTTCTGCCGCTACATAATAATTTACCTATACGGCTGTTTTTTTGGTGAGGATGGATTGTGTATAGTTTATGATAGTATAAACGTGCTTGTTTGTTATTCTGATAAAACAAAACACCACCGAGAAATTTTCATCAGGAAATGTAACACATATTATTTGTGTTTTTAAAGGATACGTCTGGTGAAATTCTTTATTTAAAAAGTATTAAAAACAGATCAATGAGCCGCACTGTTGTACTGGCTGACATGTTCCTTCATTACCATGAACACACATTAGTTTAGTTTTGACTCAATCCCACGTACACTGTCCTGCTGCCCCAAATACTCACTACGCTGCTGAAATTAGTCCCCAACAAATGCTATACTATTTACTCATGTTTAACTAACATTTGCTGAAAACTACAGTGCCCAGCATTTCTGAGCTAAGAGTATATAAAGATTTGCCACACTGAGGGTAGAGAAGTTTTATTCAGAAAACACATTGTTGTTACAATAACAGAAATATACAGTAATGCGAGTCTTATCCTTTGATAGATTTTGGTTCTGTTAAAAAATAAATGCATAACAATGCCTTATAACTTTATGTTAATTTGTGTTTCAGAGGAAATTGGGTTGGAGAGGTTCCCTATAAGAGCGGGAGGCCTTGCTCTGGCTGTCCATCCAGCTATGGCGGCTCCTGCTGGAGAAACCAGTGCTCACCAAACACAAAACCCAAAAGACTTACAAGATATTAACACAACACAGAGTTTTATATGTGTTTTAACTGAAAATAGATAAAAAAAAATAGAAAGTAATAATCCATGTAAAGTCTTAAAGTTTTAACCAACAGCAGGGCTGCACATGAAAACATTTCTGACAAGTAGAAAATGATGCAGCTCTCCAGTTACCACTATGTTCAAAGTAAATCTTTATCCCACACGTTACTAACAAAATAATATTGAAAAAATAAGTGACATTTTCCTGTTTTTATACTTGTTTAAGACGTCTACAGAGAGTTTTTGCACTGTTATTAATCAATGTGTTGGTTTGAATGACTTTTGAGAGGCATTGACCAAAAACTAAGCACTTTTATTGTTCAGATTATATTTACTGTAGCCTTGGATGTGTTTTATGAGTCTCTTTCTAACCTGACTGAACATTTTTCTTTGTTCAGTGTGAAAAACTGTCAAATCATTCCTGCAGTAAACACAAATGCGTTAAATTCATTGGTTGTCTGTTTGTCTCACTGAACATTAATTAAGTTATAAATAACTGATGACGGTGTACGTCCCTATAAATAATATGCAGTTCACAACTTGTGTTTATTCACTGCTGCTGCAGGGAATTTTCTGTCCTGCATTTCACCTCATTACATCTCTACTGTTCACCCCTCAGAGACTTTCTCTGCCATAAAACAGGAGAGTAATGCAGTTTTTATGGTCTAAAATACAAGTAAATCAGCTGTGCCTCCAAACCAATTCTCTCTCTCACACACAAACACACACACACACACACACACACACACACACACACACACACACACACACCATGGCCACTAACAGCAAACATGTAACATATTTGATATGGAAAACATTTTTACCCTCACAAACAAACGTACAGAGCAGCTCAGCACTTCGGTGACAATGATAACCTTTCATCTGGAAGCTCTTCATCCAGAATTGGAGAGTAGCTGGAATTTATTCTGTGTGAGCTTCATGTTTGTATAGTTATGAATATTACAAATCATTACATCTGCTGCTGTTTTGAACACTTGATAGAATAATTGACAGTCTTCAAGTTGTCATCACCAGTCAATGCCTCCACAAACACTCATTTAAATAGTTTGACATTTTTGGGAAATATGCTCATTCACTTTCTTGCTGACCCCGCGACCCTTTACGCAGGATAAGTGGTTGAGGATGGATGGATGGACTTTCTTGCTGAGAGTTAGATGAGAAGAGCTACATCACTTTCACGTCTGTACGGCAGCTACAACCATGAGACGGTTAGCTTAGCATAGTTTAGAATAAAGACTGGAAACAGCTAATCTCACTAATTCGCATAATATATCTAATCTGTTTAAAAACTGAACTGTAAAAACAACAAATTGCCATCACAAAGAGGTTGCCGGCCAAGAAATAGTCGGTTTTTCTGTTTTTGTACAGATTAAACAAACGATTAGTAACACGTTAGTGAGTTAGTGAGTTTAAGAGGTGCTGGCAGTAGGATTTTGTTACTTTTGGACAGAGCCAGACTAGTCATTTCCCCATTTCCAGTATCTATGCTAGTAAGCTAAGTTAAACCATTGTAGCTCTGTATTCACCGTACAGTCATAAAAGTGGTAAAGATATTCTCATCTGACTCATCTAAAAGGATTTTCCAAAATGTCAAACTATTCATTGAGACTGTAAATCCCATAAAGACCATAAAACAACTAGTGTGTACAGTATGTGATAAATCCTGAATATGTCTTGTGACTGGTTTATAAATCATGTTAAAGACCATCATATTTTTTGTGAATGACATAAGAAAATATCTAAACTTGCCTGTGGAATTTTAAAAGCCTGCCAGATGCTGCAATCAGATGGCACAAAATCGCCTTTATGAAGTGAAACAGGCGTGAGATTTCCATTTCTGCCAGGAGACTGTGGAAATGACATTTTAAAATTAGATTTCAGTGGGTGTCTTGCAATCCACAGGTGATTCAGGCCCAGTTCTATAACTGGCAGCTAAGCAGTCAGTTACTTTTTCCCTTCAGTCAAAACAAAACTGATTACGTTACTCATCATACACAGTTTGTTCGCTGCCACCCTCTGTACATTCTCCACTCCTCTCTGTCTTTCATATTTCTCCCCACCCTCTAGCTTTCTCTCTCCTTTAAGTCTTATTCAACACTCTTGTTCACTCCTAATCTTTATCTGGAGAAACGGCTGTTTGGTGATGAGAAAGAGGGAAAAGCACATGATAACTTTATGTCTATTTGAGTTTCTATCATCATGTTGCCGTAGTTACAGCTGCTATATAGATTGGTGTCCATACGAGCCTGGTTACTGTTTAACCTCCCCACCCACATTTGCCCAGATTAGGAAAATCAATAAGATAACAGCGGCAACACCGGCCTTACCTTGCACCAACAACACCCTTCTCACACTGCAGCAAGCTGCGCCAAACTTCCACATTTTACACCTTATGGTGAGGGAGGAAAACGTGGATTTAAAACACATGCTCGAGGAAGCAGAGGACGACATGGTCAATGTAAACACACAAGTCAGTTCAAGTATGGAACTTCCATTTGGTGAGTACAAACATTTTTGTTTTTATCAGTTTTGGCTTCAGTGAAAAAAAGGTCGAGTGTGGCAGCTGCTTGCCTTTTTCTTTCATTTCGGTGGTTTGTGCAGCAGCCGTTTGGCTCCTGAGCTCTGCTGGATCACAACAGATTCAGAGGGGAAATATCATCGCCATTTGTGTCTGCCTTTTCCACACGACTGTAATCCAGGAGGTGTGTCAGAGATATGGAGGTTGTTAAAAAGGCCATGGGAGTTGGGCCTGATGGTGATGATGGTGCAGAGGTTTACAAGGTGATGTGAACATGATGTTTTTGGTGCTGCTGATACAAGTAAGAGTTTTTGAGCAGAAGACTCTGTATTTGTATTCTCAGTGGGGGGAAAAGAACTCAGATCCTTTACTTAAGTAAGTAGAAATACACAATCTAATAATAGTAATACTTTAACTCTCATCATTAAAAGTACTTAGTAGTAGTTAATGGCTCTGCACTGTAGTTTGTCAACATGGAGCCTATTTTTGATACTACTGCTACTGGGTAGATTAGTAGTAGTACTGCATCATATCATTAATCATTGTTTTTTTAAATAAGTAAAATAACGTTAACTGTAAGTGTCAAATAAATAAATTTAAGTACAAAGTACAATATCTATTAAGAGTAGAAGTATGTCAAATTGTACTGTAATTAGCATTTTAAACAACTGTTTATTCTGGACCTGTGTTGCTGAAAACATTATTTCTGTAAAGTAACTGTGAAACGGACATAATATGAAAGCTAAGATAATAACTCACAAAGCCTATCTGTAGATATGGCAACAGGATATGATGCTATACAAACACAAACACAAACACAGTGAAGTCTGTAAGACCACAGAAATCCCCTTCAGTCACTATCTTCACACTGCTGCTACGGGCTACATCTGTTCCTTTGTGACGTCTGTTCTGAACTCTTTCAATGAAAGCAGAGGCCTCACTGTTCAACTTCTCACACCAGCTTTCAGATACAGCAGTTGATGTGGGGTTTTGTTTTTACACCCATGGTCATTCACTGAATAATTTGCATGTCACAGTGGGATGTAGAGATGCAAATTAATTTTTTAGCTGGCCATCATGAGAAAAAAAAGTGATGAATGTGGCTAAACAGTTGGTTTGTCTTTAAACAGATGTTTCTGTGTGATCCATGTTTTTGTGTAGGGCTACATATTTTCTGGAACCCCCGAGAGTGACAGGTTTTTGAGTAACCCCCTGTTAAATGGCTGAATGGCACTTTTACAATAGATTTATCCTATAATGCTCTCCCAATTTCTCTTCTTCTACTGCATCAACTGCTGAAAGTGGGACAGCAAATTACATCTTTACATCTTTTACTTTGCCAATAGTGAGGTGCTTTTGTTTTCCCTTTAGCCAGTTTGTGATACTGTTTTCTTGTTCATCTACAATTTGATCAGACAATGAGAGTGATGTGTAATGTGAACTTGATCTTGGAAAAATTATAACATAAACCAAGAACATAAATAACTGCAGCACAAATAGTTGGCTCTAGACTACGCACTTGGCTACTTGGTAATCTACTGTAGCTGGTGCAATCTGTACTGTGTCGTTTACTCTCTCCTAACATTTTATACTCAGAAGTGTACATTATTCCACGCAGTAACGATTCTTTAAAGGGGGATTAAAGCTCTCCAGGCTAACAAGCTTGCTAACACTTGCTAGCTTGGTCGCTGACAGGATAATGCGTCCACACAGTTAATACAAAAGATGTATTTGTACCATCGAGTCCTGTCTCTTAACTGTCAGAAAAAACATTTCTCTTTTCAATTCAATTAAATTTTATTTATATAGCGCCAATTCTTTCATTCTTCAATTCTTTCATTCTTCTGTGGCGCAAAGATGTATTTGTACATTCAAGTCCTGCCTCTTAAAAGTAAGAAAAGCCATTTCTCTTTTCAGTTCATTTAAATTTTATTTATATAGTGCCAATTCTTTCATTCTTCTGTGGGATAGTTCATACTGCAACAGAGGAGGTTAAATAAAGGTCAGCATTGTCAAGACAGTTTCCTATTGGTCAATGGTGCAAATAGGCGTGTCAAAGTTGAAATTTCTTGCCCTTCAACAAGACATGAGCCACCACACACAGATCTGCTGATTTTGGCATTAGTCCCACTAGTCACATATGACAGCTACTGAATGTTTATTGCAGATTTTTATATACAGTACCATCAGAGGCACAATCTCCACAATTATGCAAAGAGGCCAAGCGACAGTTAATGATTAGCACCAATCTTGCTTTTAGAGGACATGTCTGGTGATATTTTTTCTTTTTTTCAACAAATCCCATTAAAACCTAAAACCAACAATGAACTGACTCTACTAACAAGTATTGTCTTTTTACCTAAAGCCTGTCTATATTTTCCTCCTTATTATTATTCTAATGGAATTGTGGAGCTCAATTTTTGCCCAAAAACAATCAGTTGAATGTCCTTTATAATGCTGAACATAGACACTGTAGTTTATTCTGACTCAATCCCACATACATCATCCTGCTGCTGTAAATACTATAGTCTGCCACTAAAAAAAAATCCCCTAGAAACATCCTATTTACTCATGTTAGCTTACAAAACTTCAGATGTTTTAGGAAATTATTGAGCCTTTTTTAAAGGTCAAAGTATATATTCATGACGTGTTTTCAAAGATTTAGTCAGAAAGTACTTACAGGAGGACCAACATTCTGTTGTTTTTGTCTTTATGAGATTAATGCTTTAAACGACATGATAGAGGATCCAGTTTCTACACTATGTTATTTTGACTGTATTCATTGTATGGGTCAAAAAATGTTACATTTTCGTTGTCATATTCCCCTGATTTTAAAAAACAGTGATGATTGCATTGGTCACTGTGTAGCCACCTCTTTGATCCATGACCAGAAAATAGTATCACAAATGATTGACTTGCTCTGTTTTTGAAAAGCAACATATTCTGAAAGGATTTGTT
>NC_060157.1:5981494-6084159 GCF_021292245.1 Micropterus dolomieu
ACACATGCTCTCTCTCACACACACACACACACACACACACACACACACACACACACACACACACACACACACACCATGGCCACTAACAGCAAACATGTAACATATTTGATATGGAAAACATTTTTACCCTCACAAACAAACGTACAGAGCAGCTCAGCACTTCGGTGACAATGATAACCTTTCATCTGGAAGCTCTTCATCCAGAATTGGAGAGTAGCTGGAATTTATTCTGTGTGAGCTTCATGTTTGTATAGTTATGAATATTACAAATCATTACATCTGCTGCTGTTTTGAACACTTGATAGAATAATTGACAGTCTTCAAGTTGTCATCACCAGTCAATGCCTCCACAAACACTCATTTAAATAGTTTGACATTTTTGGGAAATATGCTCATTCACTTTCTTGCTGACCCCGCGACCCTTTACGCAGGATAAGTGGTTGAGGATGGATGGATGGACTTTCTTGCTGAGAGTTAGATGAGAAGAGCTACATCACTTTCACGTCTGTACGGCAGCTACAACCATGAGACGGTTAGCTTAGCATAGTTTAGAATAAAGACTGGAAACAGCTAATCTCACTAATTCGCATAATATATCTAATCTGTTTAAAAACTGAACTGTAAAAACAACAAATTGCCATCACAAAGAGGTTGCCGGCCAAGAAATAGTCGGTTTTTCTGTTTTTGTACAGATTAAACAAACGATTAGTAACACGTTAGTGAGTTAGTGAGTTTAAGAGGTGCTGGCAGTAGGATTTTGTTACTTTTGGACAGAGCCAGACTAGTCATTTCCCCATTTCCAGTATCTATGCTAGTAAGCTAAGTTAAACCATTGTAGCTCTGTATTCACCGTACAGTCATAAAAGTGGTAAAGATATTCTCATCTGACTCATCTAAAAGGATTTTCCAAAATGTCAAACTATTCATTGAGACTGTAAATCCCATAAAGACCATAAAACAACTAGTGTGTACAGTATGTGATAAATCCTGAATATGTCTTGTGACTGGTTTATAAATCATGTTAAAGACCATCATATTTTTTGTGAATGACATAAGAAAATATCTAAACTTGCCTGTGGAATTTTAAAAGCCTGCCAGATGCTGCAATCAGATGGCACAAAATCGCCTTTATGAAGTGAAACAGGCGTGAGATTTCCATTTCTGCCAGGAGACTGTGGAAATGACATTTTAAAATTAGATTTCAGTGGGTGTCTTGCAATCCACAGGTGATTCAGGCCCAGTTCTATAACTGGCAGCTAAGCAGTCAGTTACTTTTTCCCTTCAGTCAAAACAAAACTGATTACGTTACTCATCATACACAGTTTGTTCGCTGCCACCCTCTGTACATTCTCCACTCCTCTCTGTCTTTCATATTTCTCCCCACCCTCTAGCTTTCTCTCTCCTTTAAGTCTTATTCAACACTCTTGTTCACTCCTAATCTTTATCTGGAGAAACGGCTGTTTGGTGATGAGAAAGAGGGAAAAGCACATGATAACTTTATGTCTATTTGAGTTTCTATCATCATGTTGCCGTAGTTACAGCTGCTATATAGATTGGTGTCCATACGAGCCTGGTTACTGTTTAACCTCCCCACCCACATTTGCCCAGATTAGGAAAATCAATAAGATAACAGCGGCAACACCGGCCTTACCTTGCACCAACAACACCCTTCTCACACTGCAGCAAGCTGCGCCAAACTTCCACATTTTACACCTTATGGTGAGGGAGGAAAACGTGGATTTAAAACACATGCTCGAGGAAGCAGAGGACGACATGGTCAATGTAAACACACAAGTCAGTTCAAGTATGGAACTTCCATTTGGTGAGTACAAACATTTTTGTTTTTATCAGTTTTGGCTTCAGTGAAAAAAAGGTCGAGTGTGGCAGCTGCTTGCCTTTTTCTTTCATTTCGGTGGTTTGTGCAGCAGCCGTTTGGCTCCTGAGCTCTGCTGGATCACAACAGATTCAGAGGGGAAATATCATCGCCATTTGTGTCTGCCTTTTCCACACGACTGTAATCCAGGAGGTGTGTCAGAGATATGGAGGTTGTTAAAAAGGCCATGGGAGTTGGGCCTGATGGTGATGATGGTGCAGAGGTTTACAAGGTGATGTGAACATGATGTTTTTGGTGCTGCTGATACAAGTAAGAGTTTTTGAGCAGAAGACTCTGTATTTGTATTCTCAGTGGGGGGAAAAGAACTCAGATCCTTTACTTAAGTAAGTAGAAATACACAATCTAATAATAGTAATACTTTAACTCTCATCATTAAAAGTACTTAGTAGTAGTTAATGGCTCTGCACTGTAGTTTGTCAACATGGAGCCTATTTTTGATACTACTGCTACTGGGTAGATTAGTAGTAGTACTGCATCATATCATTAATCATTGTTTTTTTAAATAAGTAAAATAACGTTAACTGTAAGTGTCAAATAAATAAATTTAAGTACAAAGTACAATATCTATTAAGAGTAGAAGTATGTCAAATTGTACTGTAATTAGCATTTTAAACAACTGTTTATTCTGGACCTGTGTTGCTGAAAACATTATTTCTGTAAAGTAACTGTGAAACGGACATAATATGAAAGCTAAGATAATAACTCACAAAGCCTATCTGTAGATATGGCAACAGGATATGATGCTATACAAACACAAACACAAACACAGTGAAGTCTGTAAGACCACAGAAATCCCCTTCAGTCACTATCTTCACACTGCTGCTACGGGCTACATCTGTTCCTTTGTGACGTCTGTTCTGAACTCTTTCAATGAAAGCAGAGGCCTCACTGTTCAACTTCTCACACCAGCTTTCAGATACAGCAGTTGATGTGGGGTTTTGTTTTTACACCCATGGTCATTCACTGAATAATTTGCATGTCACAGTGGGATGTAGAGATGCAAATTAATTTTTTAGCTGGCCATCATGAGAAAAAAAAGTGATGAATGTGGCTAAACAGTTGGTTTGTCTTTAAACAGATGTTTCTGTGTGATCCATGTTTTTGTGTAGGGCTACATATTTTCTGGAACCCCCGAGAGTGACAGGTTTTTGAGTAACCCCCTGTTAAATGGCTGAATGGCACTTTTACAATAGATTTATCCTATAATGCTCTCCCAATTTCTCTTCTTCTACTGCATCAACTGCTGAAAGTGGGACAGCAAATTACATCTTTACATCTTTTACTTTGCCAATAGTGAGGTGCTTTTGTTTTCCCTTTAGCCAGTTTGTGATACTGTTTTCTTGTTCATCTACAATTTGATCAGACAATGAGAGTGATGTGTAATGTGAACTTGATCTTGGAAAAATTATAACATAAACCAAGAACATAAATAACTGCAGCACAAATAGTTGGCTCTAGACTACGCACTTGGCTACTTGGTAATCTACTGTAGCTGGTGCAATCTGTACTGTGTCGTTTACTCTCTCCTAACATTTTATACTCAGAAGTGTACATTATTCCACGCAGTAACGATTCTTTAAAGGGGGATTAAAGCTCTCCAGGCTAACAAGCTTGCTAACACTTGCTAGCTTGGTCGCTGACAGGATAATGCGTCCACACAGTTAATACAAAAGATGTATTTGTACCATCGAGTCCTGTCTCTTAACTGTCAGAAAAAACATTTCTCTTTTCAATTCAATTAAATTTTATTTATATAGCGCCAATTCTTTCATTCTTCAATTCTTTCATTCTTCTGTGGCGCAAAGATGTATTTGTACATTCAAGTCCTGCCTCTTAAAAGTAAGAAAAGCCATTTCTCTTTTCAGTTCATTTAAATTTTATTTATATAGTGCCAATTCTTTCATTCTTCTGTGGGATAGTTCATACTGCAACAGAGGAGGTTAAATAAAGGTCAGCATTGTCAAGACAGTTTCCTATTGGTCAATGGTGCAAATAGGCGTGTCAAAGTTGAAATTTCTTGCCCTTCAACAAGACATGAGCCACCACACACAGATCTGCTGATTTTGGCATTAGTCCCACTAGTCACATATGACAGCTACTGAATGTTTATTGCAGATTTTTATATACAGTACCATCAGAGGCACAATCTCCACAATTATGCAAAGAGGCCAAGCGACAGTTAATGATTAGCACCAATCTTGCTTTTAGAGGACATGTCTGGTGATATTTTTTCTTTTTTTCAACAAATCCCATTAAAACCTAAAACCAACAATGAACTGACTCTACTAACAAGTATTGTCTTTTTACCTAAAGCCTGTCTATATTTTCCTCCTTATTATTATTCTAATGGAATTGTGGAGCTCAATTTTTGCCCAAAAACAATCAGTTGAATGTCCTTTATAATGCTGAACATAGACACTGTAGTTTATTCTGACTCAATCCCACATACATCATCCTGCTGCTGTAAATACTATAGTCTGCCACTAAAAAAAAATCCCCTAGAAACATCATATTTACTCATGTTAGCTTACAAAACTTCAGATGTTTTAGGAAATTATTGAGCCTTTTTTAAAGGTCAAAGTATATATTCATGACGTGTTTTCAAAGATTTAGTCAGAAAGTACTTACAGGAGGACCAACATTCTGTTGTTTTTGTCTTTATGAGATTAATGCTTTAAACGACATGATAGAGGATCCAGTTTCTACACTATGTTATTTTGACTGTATTCATTGTATGGGTCAAAAAATGTTACATTTTCGTTGTCATATTCCCCTGATTTTAAAAAACAGTGATGATTGCATTGGTCACTGTGTAGCCACCTCTTTGATCCATGACCAGAAAATAGTATCACAAATGATTGACTTGCTCTGTTTTTGAAAAGCAACATATTCTGAAAGGATTTGTTTACCCCCTACAGTATACGCTCACCAAATCTTCCAAAACTAGGACATTTAAGTTTGCATTCTTTGGCAACTGCCTACACTAAGCTTCTTTTTGGCCTAGATCGGGTTATACTATGCTTCTTTGTCCAAACAAACTGAAAGGAAATGTGCTGACGTTGTGTCTCTAGCTAGCATTAGAAATTTGTTGTATTCACCAGCAGATTACAGCTGCCAGTTTTAACATGATTCGTAATGGCAAGAGTGTTAAGTTTTGCGTAATTTTCTACAAAATCTGACCTACAATTCACCAGGTTGCAGCCTTTTGATTCCTCTAGACTCAACTACTGAGGCAAGTTGATAAACCTTGATTTTAGCTTACAGTATAGCTCACACAGCACACATAAATTTATGTCAGACACATGGGATTAATTGCCCAACGGTCACAACCTACTGTTGGCAGAATCACTTGGTGAATGTAAACATGACAGCAGCCGTTCAGCAGCTCCTCAGCGGATATCTGTTTAATCTACAAAGCTGAATGACTTGACAGCGGGGCACCGAGAGGCAGGCCTGGCTCCTTAAAACACACCGCCTGAGTGACAGAGACAAAATGAAAGGGTTAAATGAACTCAACTAGACTAACAAAGACAACATCTTCTTGTTAAAAGACCATAATACAGCCAGATTATTAAGGCAATGATGATAAATAATGTTTGTGGTATATTTGTTACAAGGTAGCTGCTGCGTGGATCACAATTAAGAGTTGTCATAAAACCCATATACAGTACGTACAATGTGTTATAAATGGATGCAATGCATCTCTTCAGAGTTTAAATGCTTATGTGAAAACTTTGAATTGAAAAGCTTGAACGTCATTTGAACTAAAGGCACTAATGTACTGCAATCTTTTACTTCAGTAAAAAATATTCCCATTATAAGTCAAAGTCCTGCATGGTAGAAGTACCTATTAGGTGGCAGAATGTTTCCTCAGTGTTTGCTTAGTTTGATCCATAAATTTGTAAGCAGCATTTTAATGTTTTAGCTGGTGATATGACCATAGAGCCTTCTGGCTTGTGTTTGTATTGGAGCTAAATTGGAGCTAATTTTAACTAGTTTATAAACTGTTGACAAAACAATCTTAAGACAAAGTACCTTCACGGCTGTTCTGGAGCTTTCACATCCCATGATCATCCTTAATAGATGGGAGTTGCCCATTTGTAATGGAAAAGTAGATCAGAACAGCATTTGTTCAATTATTAGTGACTGAATCACTTAAGTCGTTTTAACAGGTTACATCTGTAGAGCAGCTACACCGTCAGCAAGCATAGACGGATAATTATGACCATGGGCCCTCACTACACAGGACTTGGGTACACAAGTAAACTTCATGTTGTAATGAGGTTTGATTGTATGCATGCCATCTTTACCTTGCATTTGTTGTTTATTTTTCTCTTGCTTTAACAATTTTCCCTCAACAAGCAATTTAATTGGCTACTTTCACACACATTTCTACCCACTTAAAAAACTGTTTAAAACCAAAGACCTCTAACCCTCTTAACCCTTTAACCCTCTTTTGCAATATTGACATTTTTCATATAGAGTTGTCTTTTTCAGAATCAGAATCAGAATCAGCTTTATTGCCAAGTATGTGTACACAATGTGTGTGTGTATACAATTTGTCTCTGGATTGGACAATGCTCACTATGTGCTTACTTATACAATAACACAACAATACAGTAATAAAATCAAACACAGGCTACAGTATAGAGAACACATATATACACACTATAAACAAAAACAGACAGATTGAGACAATAGAGCAATGACCAGAGTGCAAAGGATGCAGGAGTAAATTATTATTACCATTATAGTTATTATTATGTACATGTCGGAGGTGGATGTGAATTACAGGTGCACATACACATACAAGCATACATGTACACAGTGTGATGAGTGCAAAGAATGCTGGAATAAACAGGTATTATGTGGAGGTGTTATGTACATGAGGTAGGTGGAATTGGTATACGGTATATACAATATACTGAAATTTGTCATCTGGATGAACTTATGGTGATTGTAAACTCTGAAACAGATACTGGTTTGTTTTCAACTTAAAATAAGATAAAAAAAATATAAATAACTTTGGCCGTATGGAAAATATTAATCTTGTGTAATAGAAGAGTCACAGTATAGAGTCCTGGTGAACAAATCACTCAGCTAATGAAGTGAAATTTAATCCGTACTGCAATAAAATATCTGGTGTTTAACAGAGGCAGAAAGCCCAATTAGCCTGTTTGGAGGGTAGGTATTACACACTATTCACTTGACACTATTAATCCGGGTGTTCAAGTCTCCAATCAAATCTCATTGTGACAGGCATTAGGAGATTATCTCTGGGCGCTGTGGGCCCTAACAGTCGGCCCGGTGGCCCCGGCAAACAGCACTATCCAGTAACAGTGGCCCTGCTTCTCCTCCCAGCTTGCCTCAGCCTGGCCGGGCCTGAGAGAGCCGCTGAGGCTCATGGGCCTTTGCTCAGCTGGCCGGCTCACTATCAGGGCTCGGCCTTCAGAGGGATGTATGGCCAAGATGGGACGCAGCACTTCACCGACCCAGGTAACGGTAAAGGAAACAGAGAGAACTTTGAGAATTAGTTGTTGAGTGTGTAGATTATTCCTGGATCTAGGGCGAACAACAAGCTGCTGTTTGTGCGTTAAATCCACAGAGCTTTGGAAAATAAACCTGCTGGAAGCTAGCAGAACGAACGCAGTGCTGAGGTGAAAATGAATATGTTTCTGGTTTACTTCTGCTTGAATCTTCTAAAGTAATTGTGTTATAGAACTGGTTTGAGTGAGGAAAGCTTTAAATTTTGACTGTTTAGAAGAGCTGCTTCATTGAGAGAATTTAGTGGCACAAATAGACAACAAATTCATCGATACAATATCTTGACACTCTGTGATAAATATTTTGGACCCAGAATAATTCAGTGATTCAACAGATTGTAGATGAAACATATAGCGTGAGCCTGTTTAACTCAACACTGAGTTGAGTGTGGACTTGATATGTTTCCACATGATGGCAGTATTAAGTAGCGATTTCATATTGTCTGTAGTAGTGGAAGGTAACACACAGACATATTGTATACCAAAGTACAGTTTTGAGGAAGTTTACTTAGTGGTGGAATAGAAAAAAGTGCATGTATTCATGAACTTAATTAACTTGACTAATAGAATTTTGCATGATACTTTCACTGCAGTACATTTCAGAGAGAAACATTGTACTTTTTAGTCCACTCACTGCATTTATCAGGAGTAGCAGACAGCATTAATTCTGATTTATTTTCATGTCACATGCAAAACATGATGCATTATTAGAGATCAAGGTACCAAGCTGTTTATAATGTAGTTAAAATTAACTTGGCCAGCTACATTAAAAACATTAAAATGCTACTTACTTGTTAATGTAACATTAAGTTAACATAACAATAACAAAAATATAATATATAATATCATAAAAGTGACAGGGGCATTTTTTTCTGCATAATGAGTACATTTGACACTTTAAGTAGATTTTGCTAACGATACTTATGCACTTTTCCTAAGTAACATTTTCAATGCAGGGTTTTTACTTGTAATGCAGTATTTTCATATTGCAGTATTGCCAGTTTTACTTAAGTAAAGGATCGGAATACTTTCACCACTGTCCTGATCTAAAGCTGCAATTTGAAAGCCCATCCACATGAATGTAGAACTTTTCCTGATGATAAGTATTTTTTCACTGTGCTGCAGCTTCTTTTATTTAAGAAAAAAGATATAAATACTTCTTGCACCACCTGAGGCAGTGCAGTAAAAAAAGTTGTCCTGTGACACTGAAATCAAAAATGATAGCGTGATCAGATGACAGAGTTGGTTTGTTCAGACTTAACAAGATCAGAAGAGAGCAGCATATGACCTCAGCAGGTAGAACAGCGAATGAACATTGAGGAAAGTTAGTCGATGAAGTGTTTGAACTGTCCAACCAAAATTTAAAGAAGCATCAGTGTTACTGGCGCAGGTGGTGCGTCAGATTAATTATTATGTTTGCCTTCTTGAATTTATTAAAGAACTGCAAATATTTACAACATCTGTAAACAACATTTACAGTATAAACTTGGATGAAGTCCTCTTTGATGCTGTGCTGACAGGATAATGTTGAATTCCTAAATACACGTAGTCCTTGTTATTCAAGCTGTGGAGGTTAAATGTCTATTGATTGGCTGATTACTGAAGGACCTACAGAGAATCAGAGAGATGAAAGTACTCAGAGCAGAGTTGCTGACAGAGGTGATTGGGCCAGCAGTCAAAATTAATTCTCAGCAAAACAGAGTTAATGATTACAGAGCCTTATCACGCACTGTGATTGATTTACGTCTTCCATGGGTCTTCGTGTTTATTGATGCAATTGTTTACTTATTTGGTGCACAGAGGCTACTTGAGTTTTTCAGTCTGACTGGATGTGTAACAAGATGAAGCTTGTTGTTGTAGATTAAAGATTATCTGTGAGATACTTGAGAATACTGCAGCTTGAAACATTACAAAGATGTCTTGAAGGGTTATGTTGGCCTTAAAAACAATGAAGAAATAATTTAAATGCATGAGAAAAAGTTTTGGGTTAAAAAGTTAGTTCCTGTAAAAAAATGAACTGTAAGTCATTTTTAACCTAAGAGCATTTTAGACAGAAAGTGCACAATCTCCTAAACAATTTCAAAAGAAACACAAAAAAACTGTATTATATGGTTCTCTAACTGCATACCTCCCTGATTTTTACACCCTTCATACTATGAGATAGGCCTACTGAACAACTAAATAGCCACTTGCGATTTATCATTACCCTGAGACTAAATAGTTATCGTGGGTAAGGACGGAGTGACAACTCTTCTGTTGTTTCAGAAAAATATCTGATTTCTTGGCATATTCAATTTATTGGAGTTATCTTCATAAAACACTTAAACCTCTCTGTTATTTGGATAAAGCGACACAAAAAAGGAAAACATTTTACAGTACATTTTTTATCTTTTTAATTTAAAATGAAAGGCCTCTACATGGATCCTTTTGGCAACCTATTACATGCATGTAATTTTAGCATAAAACCCTATAAACCATGCACCTAACACCACTTCAGGGGATGGATTGGCTTTTGTTAACAGGATTTGTAGGCCTCTGAGGACAAATTAGCTTCACTGGAGGTATAAGGTGCTATTAGTGACAGGAACTCTGCAAAAACTGAGCTCTCAAAAACAAGCACAAAAAATGATTTTAATTACTTAAAATAAGCAAAATTATCTGCCAACAGAACAAGAATATTTCACTTGCTACTTAAGGCCAAAAAAACTTGAGACAAATGAAATTCTCTAACATGAAAGCCGCCTGGTAAGAAGAAATACCTTGTCAGACAAAAAACAAGTATATTTTGCCTTCAATTAAGATAATTAATCTTACTAAGCTTTTAGTTTTTGCAGTGAAGAAAGGAAAAATAAATTATTTAGCTGAGCTGTATAAAAGCATTTTCAACTATAAAAGCAGGAGAAAGGTATCACACAGTTTGTCAGACTGACCACACTAACATAACAATAGGAAATAATTGGGAAAAAAACAAATTTGATCTTAACACATTGTCATGACGACAATAAAAGTATCTGACAATATTCCAGTGGCACAGACAATATGATATTCCCGCGGTCAGCCACAGGGGCTTGCATAATCTGTGTTATTTGCAGATAGTTATCTGTTGACAAGGTCTTTGCCATGACACTCTACTCACCTATCTCCTCCATCTACTGCAGGAGAGCAGAGCAGCAGCCTTTTTTCTGCTGCCCTCAAATCTGCTGTAGCCAGCACATTGTCTCCTTATGTTTCACTCTTATCAACATCAACACGCTCCGGGATGTGCTTTACAAACATTAACATGTCCTCTGTGATGTAGCTCTCTTAGAAAGAAACAAAATAAGTCCCCAGACAGTATATTCCACGTCTTGTTAACTCTTCCAGGCCACCATAATCACCTTTCCCATCCAGCTGCTGGTTCCTGTATTTTGATTTTACTGTGTTGCTTCCCTGCTGCACTGCCTTTGAGATCGGACTTGGGGAAATGAAATGTAGTCATTGAGGAGAAGGTACAAATAGGCAGTGGTTGCAAATGGAGTTTGGTCAGTGGTCGGAGATTCCTATTCAGAAGATAGACAGGACTTTGTTCACAAACTGGAGTTTGAAGTTTCAAAGGGGAGAATCACAAGTGTTACATCAGGTCTAAGCGATCCTTTGACTTTTAGCCCCGGGGCAGGAGTTTGGGTGACTGATTATAAGACAGCACCCTGTGGTCCATCACATTTCAACATGGCAGCCTCTCACTGTACTTCGCATTTATTTCAACATCTAAATGTCAAATAGTTTTGGTCAGCTACTGCCAGTACCAAGTCATTATTATTATTATTATTATTATAAGTGTTAATAAAAGTGTAGTTGCAGCGTAAATAACTGCTCATCACCAGTTTATTTGATGCTCACAAACATAACAATAGGACAAAAATAATGAAAATATGATTTGACTGATGATTTTTATTCTGCCATCAACAACACAAACATTAAACACAAATATTCACCAAAACAAAACAATGAAAAACACACACAAGAGAAGAAAACTAAACAACACAATGTTTTAAAACTGAAGACACAAGATAAAAACAAGTTAATAGAATTTATTTCCATCTCGGCCACCCCAAATTACATAACAACAGAATACTACCTCTTCTACATTAATTAAGAAAGTTGCTTTTCAATTATTGCAGGTATTACTTATTATATGGTACATTATCCCTAAAAGTAGGCTACATTCACCCATCTCTCCTATTTCCATTTCCTGTTGTTCTACATTTTGGCTTTGACACATTAATTTTAATTTAGATTCAAAAGAAACACATCTGCTGCTAAATGCTTTGCCCTGTTAGCAGTGTTTAACTGTTTTAATGATTTAAAATGTAATATACTCAAATAGGCTCTTTAATCATAATAAAAAAATATAACGTCATCTTATTTTGAAAACTCTGTAAATGGGCCTGTTGTTGCAGAAAGATCATGGTAATTATTACATGAAATGTCAACAATCATGCTAGCAGCTCAGTGAGGCTGTACAAAGGCACAGTGGCACTTTGCTAACGTCAGTATGCTAACGTGCTTGCTGTTTAGCAGGTATGTTGTTTACTGTTCACCATCTTAGTTAAGTGTGCTATCATGCTAAAATTAGCTAATTAGCACGAAACAAAGTACCTCTGAGACTGATGAGGTATTTGGTCATAAACCAAAGTATTGGACAAATTAAAAATTTGACCTGATGATTGTTAATCACTTGATTGTTAGTGCAATTTATTCTGAGGGGAACGTGAATGGCTGTACCAATTTGCATGTCAATCCAGCCAATAGTTGTCAAGACATTTCACTCAAAAAAACAATTGTCAAACTCATGTTAGTGCTAGAATATAAGTCAGGGCTGTTCCGCCAGTGTATGAATAAGTGTGAATGTTAGTTTCTGTTTGAGCACTTAGGCTCAGTGAATGAATGTGAGTGAATGGTGAATGCAGATGTAGTGTAAAAGCGCTTTGAGTGGTCGAAAAGACTAGAAAGGCGCTATACAAATACGGAGCATTTACATTTACATGCCTTTGGTGCGAGACACCTGGGTTCAACTCCCCACTGTAACATGTCCACCATTGTGTCCCTGTGCAAGACACTTAACCCCTAGTCGCTCCAGCGGCGTGCAACCTCTGACATATATAGCAACTGTGAGTCGCTTTGGATAAAAATGTCAGCTAAATGAACGTAATATAATGGTGCACCCAATGGACCAACAGACTAGACCCATGTTCAATATTGGCACATAGTCTAAAGCTGATGATACACGGGGCAACTTTGCTGGTGCCAAGCCTGACCATGTTTTCAACGGATAGCGGCGGGACGGGGCGGGTGGAAGAAGGGAATTAATGTAGTAATCTTAACTCATTACCACTGACGGCAACATTGCCCAGCACCGTTGCTCTAAAAGTTTCTCCGTGTATCATCAGCTTAAGGTGACCAGATTTCTGAAATGAAAACCAGGGATATTTTTGGTTTGGTGGTCATTAAAAAATATAATGTTATTATATATGAAATAAAAAGGGGGACAATTTCGGTTTTATAATCTGTCAGATATAACTCTTCTGAATGAAATCAAGTCATTCTGTAATCACTTTCTGTCTAGCAAGTAAAAGAATGCATTTCAAGTGTTGTTTTGGCCATTTAAAGGTATTTTCAAATAAATCAAGTCATTTTGAGGCAGAATCTACCTTTTAGTCAATAAGTAGAGGCTGTAATCACTTTCTGGCAAGTGAAATACTGCATGTTATTGGTTGTATTGGACATTTAAAGGTATTTCAACAGGTAAAAAGGACTGGATTGGTAGGTAGGTAGGTACATTTATTGTCACAACAAAACAGGTTATATAATGAAATTGAGCATTGTGACTCCCTTCTGCTACATAGCAGACAATATACGTTAATACAGAAGCAGTTATAAAAATGGTAAACAGAAATAAACAATATTCAATGATCAGTGGAGCAGTGCTGAGGATGAGTTTGAGTTTAAGAGCCTGGTAGCTTTGGGGAAAAATCTGCAGTGTGGTGGTGTGGCAGCTGAAACCTCTATATCGCTTCCCAGAAGGCAGCAGGGTGAACTGGCTGTGGCTGGGTGGGACTGTCCTTTAGTATCATTTGGGTTCTGCGTAGGCATCTCACCTCACCAATATCACTGTTGCTCGGGAGATGGGTACCAATGATCTTCTGAGCAGCGGGTGATTAAAACTGAGTCATAAGGATAATTGCAAAAGAGATCATGTCTTTATTTTAAATATAACTCAGTAGTAAGTCATGTTAATTGTAGGCTACAGTCTGTATTCCAAATATAAACAAGGACATTAGACATAGGCCTACCAAATACATAATCCATCGGCAACAACAGGCTTCTATTATTGCCTATGCACGTAGGGTTGCTTGGGCTAAGACGACCCCCTAATCTCAATGTCTATTTGCTGACACATAAAATAATATTATATATTTTTTTTGTATCTTGAAGATGGCCATGCATAGGGTAACATAATTTAAAGTAAAATAAATACATAGAGTTAAATTAATTTTAATTTAATCAAATGTAAGTTTTAGGAGAAAGGCACTGAAAAGTTACTGGGGTAAGATGCCCCCCTAAGCTCAATGTCTAGAAGAAGAGATGAGAAGGCTATGCTATGGGTAACATATTATAAAGTAAAATAAATATCTACAGTTGACAAATTAATTTGTATTTAAGCAAATGTATTTTTTAGGGAAAAGGCATTTTCCACTAGGTAAGATGCCCCCCTATGGTGGGAAATAACTTTAATAAGTGCAAATTACAGATAAAATAAACTACAAGTAGCTGGTTAAAAGCAGGGGGAATATAGACCTATATTGTAAAAGTAAACTTGGATTGTCTTATGTTATCAATTTTCCTTTAATTTATTCCTCAGACTTGAGGTTGCTGGAACTTCATTAACAGAAAGTCAGAGGTAAAATATGCACTTGCCAGCCAGCTAGCTAGCAATGTAAGCATATGTGAGTTTATAACCTCAGAATTTTACCTCAGACTTTCTGATAGTGAAATTTCTAGTTGGCTAAAGGGTCTATCCAGTGTCTAGATGACATGTAAATTACAAACAATCAACCATGAAGGCGCAAGGTGACCGGGGGCATCATGCAAACACTGATTTGGCCACAATTGTGATTATTACCACAGACATAAAGTGATACTTGCACATTATGTCTGATTATGTATGATGCTACAATCAGTAACCAGTTAGCTTAGCTTAGCATAAAGACTGCAAACAGGGAGAAACATCCAAATGTAACTAAATACCAGCACCTCAAAAGCTCACTAATTAACATGTTATTGCTTGTATGTTTCAAAAACAAAAACAAAGTAAAAACATCACATTGTGGTTTTAAGGAGGATAACGTTCTGCAAGAAAGGGAATAAAGTATTTCCCAAAATGTCAAGCTATGCCTTTCAGATATAATTAAAAATATATAGTTAATTTTACAATTTGTTTTACAGATGACAGCAGAAGCTGAAAGTTTCATCTTCAGCAGAACTCATGAATATGTGGACTACATTAGAATTTGTCACCATAAAGACCTGCTGCAATAACTTTAAATCTGTTCATAGGGCTTTGTGTTTTATAGCCAATCCAGCCTGTGTACTGTGGGAATGTAGGTACAGTATGTTAAGACAAGCCCCCGCCTCAAAATACACATAAGTCATGGGAGAATTTAAGGCTAAGCTGCCCTATCTAGCACAGCAGAACAGTTTGTCAGTTCATGATTAAGAAAGCTGTTACCGTGCAGATTATACTTTATAGTCCTGTATATGACTGTTCCTTGAGGAGTTCACAGAAATTTAAGATGGGAGCAACGATAAAAAGCACTTTAATGACAGAGAAGATAAGATTTGCTCTGAGTGACTCATTCATAGCTCCTCTCTGATTGTCTCATCTTCACCACCCCCTCCACACCACCCCTCTACCTCGCTTATTGCCTTGAAATAATCAGCACACTTCTTGAGCAAATATGGCCATTGCAGAAGAGCAGCGCCGATCGAACGTGGAAATATGTTGTAATGGATGACCTCTGTACACACATGTGAAACAGCATGCTCCAATTGAGCTGCGTTTGATGCAAAATAATCATCTGTGGGCATTGCAGGAGTGTGTAAAAAAAGTTGCTGCTAATCCTTTTTTGATCATGGGAGTAGTTTCTATTGAGTTAATCAGGTTGTTAAAGATCCTCACAGCATTGACTTACTATAAGATCAATGGATCTAAATCTATCATCATATCTGACAGTGTTAAAAGTAGTTTCTGCAGGTTTAATCATTTTCGTTTCTGATTGGATTACTGTAAGAGGGGTTTTGTCAGTATTTAATCATTGAACAGACCATCTCAGAATCATGCACAGGAGCCACTGGGAATGTTATGGTGTTTGCCTGGTGGAAGAAAAATAATTTTATGAGCACCCAGTATAATTTAAGTGTATGGTTAACAAGTTCACCTACATGAGGTTTAGTGCTTTTGAGGTCTAGCTGAACTCCGGATCGTTGACCTGCAGCTATGTACTGGCACTTTCTCTTCAAATACAAAACTACTGTTTGCTGTGTGACATGTAAGAGGTGGCCACTTTGCGCAAGCAGATAATTCATTTATTTTTATTTTTTTAAACAATCGCATTGAGGATATCCACAGATTCAGATGTCAAAAGTCACATGAGAAAACCACCCAAAAAAACTGAAAGCACGTATGCTTTTCAGACCAATGTCAGATTTTATTATGTAAGAAATAATTTCAGCATTTTATTCTCATAAAAAAAACGTGACGCATTTTACTCCAGATTGGAAAGAAGATAACGTGTTACTTCCACGATTCAGCATTATGAGCACGTATTACGTATGTAATACGTAATTTATAACACACTATAATATAGTTGTGAGCAGATATAAGTACATTTTTAGATGTTGATTAATGTATTTATCACCATTTATAACTGCTCTTGTTATGCATCCATAATGGGCATATTAACAGTAAGTGAATGATTGATTTCACAGTATAGTATAGCTGAAACCACATTTATTGATTTATGATTACACACATTTACAAATCTTTAACAGGTGGGTTTATAAATGTGTTTAAAATTCATGACGACATACTGATCTTAAAGGTTCAGCTCAAATTTCTAACTCAAGGTCCTCTTAGATTTTATCCGGAGAGTTCATTCATATCTCCTGGCCTTCATAAACAGGTGGAGTTTTTGTAAATATTGAAAGGATTTAGACACAAAAGAACCATATTTATGACTTAACTGACACCATTTCGATGAAAGTACGCTGAGTATTAAACCTACGCTGGTCTATAGTACACTTAAACACTTGTAAATGGCGTGTCGCCTGGCCATTTAGACATTTATACACATGACCTCCTGCTAAAAACTTAGCAATATTTAATACTTTTTTGTAATCAAGAATGTAACATAACAATTTATTTTGTACAATCTGTAACTCTTTACTTTTAATTATCATTTATAAGAAGTATATAAACACATAATAAATTGTTTATGACCCATTGTAATGTATTAAGCATATATATATATATATATATATAAGAATAGTTCACATGTCAAATAATGTATTAAATATTTCAGATTTTATATTCATACAAAACATTATTGCAACTGTAATATTATTAACTGTTTACAGACCAGTTGTGCTTCACAGGAGTTAGACTTGTTGACAAATACACTTTTAAAACTACATTATAGTGTGCTGTGCACCATAAACCATAAACTAAGTCTTTATATACTGCTTACACTAAATAAGGTGGGTTGAAATAAAGTGTTAATTTTGATGTGAGAATAGTTCTTCCCCACAATCACATCCAAATTAACAAGCAATTAACATGGCAATAAAAATTCACATGAACGTTTATATTCACATATACAATTTACACCAAAAAGCTCATTTAATTTGAAATCACATGCAGAATTACATGTTTTCTTTTAATTCAGGAAATCTTAACCTTCTATTCAGTGGAAGGTTCCCTTAAAGAGTGTTTGTAAAACTAAAATTATAGTTGTATAATATATAATATAATGTTTAATGTATGTAAAATGTTGTAAAATGTAATACATCAGTGGCTCCTTTTCATCAACACCACCACTCATGTTCTAATTGTGAATATTTAAGTGTATATATAACTCGATGTTATTTAACAGTATAACTAATATATTGTATAGAAATTGATAGAATCGATAACTTGTTTCATACAAGATGTAATTCTAGAAGTATCAGGGTTAAGGCTCTTTATAAACATTAAGTGGGTCAAATTTGTATCTGTACTCAACCATTTATCTGTTAACTTTATCTATTTATTTAGGCATGTCTATGATGAAGAACACACACACGCCAAGTTCATTTCCTACTGAAGAATACATCTTTGTGACTTTTATTTTGCTAGGATTCTTAATACTAAATTGGATCAGCCTCACAGGCACCTTGCATTTTCACAAACAATAAAGTCTTTTACATAAAGGCATCACTTTGCTTTAGCAAGAGCTATTTCCCCTGTTAATTATGCAAGAATTAACACAGATTTACCAGTGACGTATTAAACACGGAAGTAGGTCTGAATATGACATTAGACTAGACGGTTCCCTGTGATGGAAGAGGTGTTCTAAACATTTCCTTAAGTAAAATCACCAAAATGCCACTATGTAAACATACAAGTAAAAGTATAAAAGTATTATTAACTAAAAGTACTGTAAGAATCAAAAGTGTAAGTACTCATTCTACAGAATGTATATTGTTGATTTTACTGCATCATTATCATTGATGCATTAACATATAAAACGCATTTTAATGTGGCAGGGGTCAAGGCGGAGCTTATACATTTTAATATATTGTTGGGTAGTTTAATCTATAATAATGTATCACAGGCTATAAATTCAGCTCATTGTTGAAAGTAAAATCTTATTTTGCGAAGTCTAAGAACAAATATAGCTGTCTGCATAGATGGATTGCTAAACAAACTGTGTTTGAAGTGCCTGTTAACATTTTTAGTTGTAAAGCAACACATCTTAGTTAAATGTATGGATGTCTTGATTGTGCTTTATTTTCTTTTAAAATTGAGTCAACCTATCCAATTCACGATTTATTTATTTATTTAATTCAGGCCACAGCAACATTTCATTTACGTACAGTAAAATTAGTGGAGCAATCAGTTTGACAGTAGGCTAGCTGTTTTAAGGAAAGGTCTTCTTAGTGCTGTAGAATTTGGTATAATATCTGTGCAGAAAAAAGTCAGAAAGGATCTGCTGTGGCAGGAACCTTTTTGACCAACTGATCTCCTCTGTGACCTAAACACTGAAGTTCAGCTGCAGCTTTTGAACCAAAAATGTCACTGAAAGAGACACAAAACAACTACAAACATTTTGTTTGTCTTTCAGTTTGTGAGTCTTGTGTTGGCACATTGCCTCATAATCTTCCTCTGACTGTCACATTAATGTAGTGGAGTAAAACGCACAATGTTACCTTCTGAAATGTAGTGAAGTGGAAGAAAAAAGTAGCATAAAATGGAAATACTCAGGTACAACTTGCATCTAAGTACAGTACTTCACTTTTTACTACTGTGGGTTTCCCTGCAGACACATGAAGCTAAGATGCCCCTTCATTTGGTCATGGCTGCTTTATAAGGTGACATGGCTGCTGTCATTTTAGTGCATGTGATAACAGAATGCTACAGAAATTGTTGGCTTTAAAATGTACTGGTTTAAAGTGGAGGAGTGATTTGGCAAAGCATTGACCTGATATAGCTTACACAGAGGAATTGTTCATCCATTACTGACAGAGAAACAAGAAGAGATGGCAGAAATCAAAGTTGTGCTATCTCTTCTAAAAAAAAAATACAACCCTGCGATTCACCAGTGAAGGGGCTAGTTAACCATCAACCAGAGACACTCCACCTCTCCTCTGGTTAGCGGCATGAGGGAAGGAGGCAAGCTCTGCTGTCAAGTCACTGGTCTCCTCTGACACCAGTAGGTCCCCATCACACTCAACTGGGCCAGGGAGATACCTTGTTACTGGGCGGAGCTAGGCTTAAAAAAAGAGGGAGTGTGGGGGTTAGTGGAGGTGTGTAGGGGTGTGAGAAGGGAAGGAGGAAGGGGGGGCACATTAGCTTCTTGGACAAGTCTTTCTGCCCTACTGTCAGGTAGTTGAGAATTTGTTTGTCCAAAGCACTAGCAGACATGGACATGGCAGACTACAGCGAGGCTCTGGACCCAGCCTATACCACGCTGGAGTTCGAAAACATGCAAGTGCTCCCCTTGGGTGCAGGTGAGTCACATATATGCAACTCTGGCGTTGAACTTTGAAACTTTAACTGATTTAAAACTTTGGCCAGGGACAGCGGGAGTTCTGGCATTAAGTGATAAAAAGGGGTCATTTGTCCATTTGCTCCTGCTTGCATTGGGATGATCCTGTGCAGTCGCCTTCTTTTTATCACCTCTGGGTGCAATAGTAAAACATTAAGAGGTTCTGATTTACGAGACTCTGCTCTATTCTCAACGCACTCAGTTAATTTGGTCGAAGCAGTTTGAACCTGTTTCAGCTTGTTGAGTGATGTGGTGTCAGATTGATTACAGTGGACTGATATTCACCCTCTGATGAAGCAGTAGTTTGAGTATCATGATCGTCCATCTCCTGTTACAAACTGTCTGTTCCCACCGAGTCTAAAGCAAAGATAGAAGGTTCAGTTTTTTGAGAAAGTGCTTACAATGACACCAACTTATTTTTATATGCAGTCTCCCATGACGTCTGGCTGTGATCTTGATTCAGAAATTCCCAATGAGACTAAAAAAAGGAAGCTTGACAGGGAACAATAGTTACCGCATTTTTTTTTTTTTTATTTACATTTTTCTACTTTGTTATAGAAATGTATAACAATGTCTATTGAGTCAGCCTGTCATTTCTAATCTATAACATGTATCATGACATGATTGATTGACCCAGTCTGATGACTGTGTGGGTGACCAAAAAGAAAACTGTCTCCAGTGATTGCCTTTTCAGAGGTAATCAAGCTGACATCAATTATGCTCTGTTGACTCTCTGTGAGCTACTCAGGCAGGTAACAGATCCTCGCAGGTTCTCATGAAGGCTGGTTTTGATCAGCTGTCAATGGAGTTGATCGCCGTATTCACTCCGGCCGTTCACACCTTTTAAAATCAAATCAGCTTGACAGACTGATCTGTCTGTTTCAGCCTCTGAACTCTAAGTGCTCAAACATATTTTGTGATGCTTGTTGACTGATCGAATGAAGCTTTTATAGAAACACTCTTCCTCTGGTTTTGGGTCACCCTGTTACATGTCTAAAAGAGATTAACTAAAAGTCTGCTGACCTGATGTTTTTCTCTCTCCCTCCTTGTGGCAGACTCCTCACCGACTGAGAGTGGCATGAATGCTACCGGCCACCTGGGGGCGGGCAGCCTGTGTGCCATATGTGGAGATAGAGCCACTGGCAAACACTACGGGGCATCCAGCTGTGACGGCTGCAAGGGCTTCTTCAGACGCAGCGTCCGCAAAAACCACATGTACTCATGCAGGTGAGGACAGATCTATGACTGAAGAGGGAAAAATACAAATTTTCTACTACTGTTGGTGTGCCACTGAAGCAAAGCATTGTTGAAGGGTGCAATATGAATAAAGTTATTTACTTTCTCACTTACTTAAATCGAGCCCTGCCAATGGAGCTGGTTCCCAACTACACACTGATGTTTGTGTGGCTGGATGAGTGAAAGAGAGACAAAGCAAAACATAAACTTGTGTTGTTTATCTCAGTATATTGGTTATAAATACTGCATAAAAGAGCCTAATTGCTTCTAGCGATGCAACTAATGATTATTTTCATTATAAATTAATTCTTGATTAACTGATTAATCTTGTCACTATTCACTATGTCAGACAATAGTGAAAAATGCCCGTTATAATTTAACCAACAGGTTTATGTGACAGGTTGTGTTTTGTCAGACAAATATTCCAAAATACAAAAATATTCAGTTTACTGTGTAGAAAAACATCAAATCCTCACATCCGAGAAGCTGGAAACACCAAATGTTTGACAATTTTTAAAAAATTTTGTTGCAGATTAATTAAGCAATTGTTGCAGCTCTAAAAGCTTCACACATGATAGCATTACCAAACTCATTCCACTCATTTTCCAGGTTCAACAGACAATGCATTGTGGACAAAGACAAGCGAAACCAATGCAGATACTGCAGACTGAAGAAATGCTTCAGAGCTGGCATGAAGAAAGAAGGTAGGAGCATTTTGTTTGTTCAAAACAAACTGACTAAATCTATAAACTCAATCTATATATTTTGGGAAAACAACACGTTACTTTTGCCTGATAAAAAGAGAAATTCCCATTTAATCAGCAAATCACTGCCAGAGTGTGAGCTGTCTCCCCACCGAATTGACACGATTCGTCTGAGTGTGTCGCAATACCCAGAGTATTACTTTGTTAATGTTCACTCAGTGGAGTGCTGAAGTCTCCAACCAGCTTATGCTGAGCAAACATTTCCGAGCAATAATGGCCATATACTGATAAACATGACAACCTCGGAAGACTTATTTTTCTTTTAAATGGTGCTCTTTGTGCAACAACGAAATGGAGAAATTAAGCATTTTTCATTGTTTTCCTGCATTTTCATTTTATTTAGCCGCTTGACAAGGACACATTTTTCTTCTGCAAGTAGCAGCTGAATGTTGCTGCAGCAGTAATGATTCTATAAATCTGTGTGTTTTAGCTGTGCAGAATGAAAGAGACAGAATCAGCACCAGGAGATCCAGCTATGAAGACAGCAGTTTACCATCCATTAATGCGTTGATCCAGGCAGACGTACTGTCACGACAGGTAAGACCTACTAAATGATCTTTGGGAATCACACTCAACTATGACCTGTAACTAGGCATCGAATGATTTCATGTCTGCACTGCCTTGTCTAGATCACCTCCCCTGCTCCTATACTGAACGGCGACATAAGGACTAAAAAGATTGCCACCATCACAGACGTGTGTGAGTCCATGAAACAACAGCTGTTGGTCTTAGTGGAGTGGGCCAAGTACATCCCAGCCTTCTGTGACCTGCCCCTGGATGACCAGGTAAGACTCATAGACAGACACAGTGTACATAGTTGTATAGACACTCTGGTCACTCATCAACCAGTCTACTCAAAACCATAGTGTGGGCGGCAGGAACACACGAGTATAGAATCAGTGACCATGTTCTTCCTAATTAAAATAAAAATGTAGTAGAGATAAATTAAGAAAATGTACTACACGTTTTTTTTCATCACTCAAAACCTCATACCCTTCAACCGGAGTGGTTAATGTATTTTAGAGTTAGAATATGATGAGCTGGTTTTAAAGTTATATCCCTCCTCGAGAATCATTGCAGAATCATTAACAGTGTGATCACCAGGCCTTGGTAACTGATTTGCTGATGTTATATCAGTGAGTGTCTTACTCGCCAGGGTTTTTCTCTTCCTCTCTTCAGTGAGCTCCAGATGAATGGACTTTTCAGAAAGGGATAGAACTAAACAATAACAAAACAGTCAGATTAACATGTAGAGGATTGCAGATTATTACCACACAGCTAATGAGTACATGTATTCACTGTGTTTCAGGTGGCGTTGCTGCGTGCCCATGCTGGAGAACACCTCTTGCTCGGTGCTGCAAAGAGGTCCATGCTATACAAAGACATCCTTTTATTAGGTACAATTGACACAAGAAGGAGTATTTCACCATACTCATAATACCATTACTCATCGCCCAAAGCTAAATTCTAATGTATTGTTTGAAATCTCACCCAACAATGCTTTTCTCCGGTAGGAAACGACTACATCATTCCCAGAAACTGCCCGGAGTTGGAAGTGGGTAGAGTAGCAGTGAGAATCCTGGATGAGCTGGTGCTTCCCTTCCAGGAGCTTCAGATAGATGACAATGAATATGCATGCTTGAAAGCCATAGTTTTCTTTGACCCAGGTACTACTACTGACTGATCTTTTTGATTGTGTTAGCTACTTTTGAATGCAATATGATATCAGCGAGTGTGAAAGTGAAGAGACTATTCTAGACACTAAAATGAAAACCCATTAACACGCTTCTCTTTGTAAACAACCCTGCTTTTATTTGCCCACAGATGCTAAAGGTCTGAGTGACCCCGGAAAGATAAAGCGGATGCGATACCAGGTCCAGGTCAGCCTGGAAGACTACATTAATGATAGGCAGTACGACTCCCGGGGCCGCTTTGGGGAGCTGCTCCTGCTGCTGCCGACGCTACAGAGCATCACCTGGCAGATGATTGAACAGATCCAGTTTGTCAAACTCTTTGGTATGGCCAAGATCGACAACCTGCTACAAGAAATGCTTCTCGGAGGTGAGCTATTTCAACCAACCCAGAAGGACAGTGATTTCTGAGCTTTGGATCAATGTACAGAATCCACTTGTATTAACAATATAGACAACAGAGAGGACTGTGGCATTCTTTGTGTAGTCAGTTAAGATTGACTGTATATTTGTGTGCTTTGCCTCAGGTTCTGCCAATGAGGCTCCACATGCACCTCACTCTCTGCACCCTCACCTGGTTCAGGAGCACCTC
Source organism: Micropterus dolomieu (assembly GCF_021292245.1). Taxonomy (NCBI): domain Eukaryota; kingdom Metazoa; phylum Chordata; class Actinopteri; order Centrarchiformes; family Centrarchidae; genus Micropterus; species Micropterus dolomieu. The sequence goes on from NC_060157.1 coordinate 6,005,559, forward strand.
AGCAGCAATGTTATAGTGGCCAGCAACATGACAACGCCGATCCATAATGGTCAAATCTGTAAGTAAAAAACGCATTAGTACAACCACTGTAGTGGCATCTAATATTAATTCTGTGTCTTCATCTTAAATATTGAGTTTTTTTCATTGCCACATACAGTTTTTTCAAATTTCCCCCTCTTACTGAGCTCCATGTACAGCCTAGTCAGGTAGCTGGAAGGACAAACAGGCTTGGCAGAATAATCCTCTAAGTTCTTCATGGAAACTAATCTGGCTTATTTTGTCAAAGAGAACTTCTGTTATTGTTTCTTAACATGTTTAATGCTCTGAGAAATTTCACAAAAGTGCTTATTTCTTATCTGAAAATTGTGTTGCCCCACAACATATTATACCACAGAATGGTAAATATGCACTTGCTTGTGCTGCAGTTTCTCCCTTTAACTTGCTCCTGTTCCTTTGTGTTCCACTTTTCAGCCACTCCTGAAACCCCGATCCCGTCTCCGCCTACTGCCTCCAGCTCAGAACATTATAAAATGGCTCAGGGGGTCATTGCCACCGTGCCCAAGCAGCCAACCTCCATCCCTCAGCCGACTATTACAAAGCAAGAGGCCATCTAACAATCCTCTGAATTCTTATTCCTTCAGTTTTTTTATTGCATTAAGCCAGGGTCTTTATATGTAAGTTTATACACAAGCTGTTAACTTGACTGAAACAATAAAGTAGCTGAATATATAGAATGTAATTGCAATGATGTCCCTTGCAGATTGCTGTTTTTCTTCAGGGATCTATTTGTTCACACATGCAGCTGCAGTTGAGCTCCACAGCTCAGCGAAAGCCAGACAAAACCATAAGCATCAACACTATCCAGTCATGATGTTGTTCTGTAAGATCGACACATATAAATACATTTTTGTATATATAGTTTTATTATTGGGTGACATCACTTCCTTTAGCATGGCCTCAGTGTGTGTAGTAAGGCTTATGTTAGACATGGTGGCGTGATCATGTCAGTATTTTATGAATGTTACAACAGGCCTTATATTGTCATGTATTTAGTGTTGCACAGTATTTTATTTTATGTTCATTAGTGATAAAATGGTGTCAACTCAGAAAGAAATTCATTTTATAAAAGCTAAAGGAAATCTCTTGAATGAGTTTTATTTCTTTTTTTGGGTCTCCTTGAAATATTCTGACTGGACTAAAATATCTGTAGTTTGTTTTATGTACTGGAAAATCATTATTTACAGTAGTAAAATTATCATGTTAAGATTTACACCAAGAAATATACCATATACATGGTGAAGTCTGCAGTGCTGCTTTGTAAAAGTCACAGGCAGACGCACTGAGGAAGTTTCCCAATGATATGTTGTTTTGGTTTTTAAAAAATATATTATATTTTTTGTTTAGTTTACTTTATCGTGGTTTAACTGATGGAATAAATTGTGCCTTGTAACCTGTACTGCCTTACAAAAAACAGGCAATGTTTCGCCTTACAATGTGAAGATGAATTAATAAATCTCAAGGTCTATTTTTACATTTTCTACAGACCATGTTATTTACTATAAGAGAAGAATTTTCTGATGAATTGATGGGATTGCACATAGTCCTATAACAAATGGCAAATGGTGCAACTTAGTGAAGATATCAGACATTATGGAAAGTCTGGACAAAAAGTGGCTCCAACGTGGCAGTGATGCTTGTGCACTGATAGCCTAATGCAAACTTTGCTTCAGACTGATAAAGTGCCATAAAATCATTATAGATAGTTACAGATAGCACTGATTCAAGACATGTTGGGTGGGGGCTACCTCTACATTCCTGAAAGAATCTGTGGCTAACACCTATGCGCTGCCCTTAGACTAAAACTAAAATGACTTAAAGCCATCCTCAGAGATGAGATATCAGGCAGTGTTTTCCCCACTACCAAAACACCAAACGCTTACATAAAATTTGATGAAAAAAAACATACAATACCTGACAGATCTCGAAACGACATGTACCCTGAGCAATATGCATGTAAACTCTGCCACCTACCGCATTCAAGAGTAATTGATACACCCGATATAAAACATTTTGAAAAAGAAATTTAGGCCACAGCAACCCTCTGGTACATATAATTTAATTTATAAACTAACTAGAAAGTTTTAGATTTTAGAAGATAGACAAATCTAAACTGTGAGGAAGCACAACTCCACGCAGTGACGTTAACCTATGTTGGCTATAAACTACTACAGCTGCATAAAATTAATGGCATCATGTTCTGTCGTGAAAATAGGCCTGATGCCTTTACTCAATATCAGTAGGCCTACTCAGTTAAGCGTGAAGAAGCATGACATTTCTGTTTATGTTAGTTTGCAAGATGTGGGGTTCAAGCGCACAGAAGCCGTGCGAAAAGACTTTTTGTATGTTTTATCAAGTACAATCAGTAATTCAGTTGTTAAAACAGGGTTTTTGAAGAAAATTTTTAAAGTAAGAAAAAAAAGAAAATAAAGACTTTTTGGAACAATGTCCTTTTTTTTTATTTGAGTGGGCGCGTATTGCACTAGTTTCCGAGGCGCACTTGAAGGCTGCACAGCCATCAAAACAACAGACACACGACAGGACTGCCCTGCCGCGTCAGCATCACGTCACGTGCTGCATATGGACCAATGAGAGAGCGTCGTTTCTATACCCGGAAAAAGGATTTCCTGACAGGTCGGTTGTGATTTGTGAGACTTTGGTTTTGGGCCGTCTCTGCTGTGTTATTGATGACAGTTTATCACTTACCAATGGATGCTCAATAAAATGCCTCTATGTGTGTCATAGACTTTTAATGTTGACCGCATTTTGGGTTAGTATTCAGTCATTTTTCTGACTTTTGTCGCATCGGCTCTGCTCAGGATCAGGTTTTATTAGCCATCCGACTTACTGCAAAGCAAATACATAACGTTACAGTTAGCATGTTTCCGCTGTTGTGGGAAACTTTATTCTCTTCTCAGATATATGGGAATGTTTTAGGTCTATTAATTCAGGTAACGTGATATTAATGGATGTTAACAATGTGAGTGTGACACCTGCCAGAAGCTATTTAGTCTTTTCATAGCATCTCTGGTGCCTCATGTTTGTTGCTTTCCAAACAGCTTCACCCAGACAGTCAATGGATGATCAGCATGAGTCCATCGATCTCAGGTCTCCTCCAGTGGACCAGTCAGCAGCTGCAGGACACAGCTGGTTCCCTGGACCCCCTCCACCCATGTATTGCTGCACCCTGACCCCTGAACTGGTGGCCAAAGCACGGGATGAGCTCCAGGAGAAACCAGAGTGGCGTCTCCGGGATGTCCAAGCACTGAGAGACATGATACTGAAGGTTTTGCTTTGTGCTTTTTGTTGTTTTTGCCATATTGACATTCATATTAACATGAACGGTCTCATTCCATATGCCAGTAACATTTAAGTACATCCTTAAAATGAGAAGACTCTGTCCCCATTATCCCAAAAACTCTCAAGTAATGAAAGTTGGAAATTAATCCTAATAGAACATTTTTCCGGGACTATTTTCAGCCACAGACTCAGCATTTACAGCAGCAGGACAGTATATGTGGGATCAAAAGTGCCTAAGTTCATTGTAATGGAAAAAAAAAATGCAATGGTGTTGCTGACTGTGTGTGTGTGTACTGGACAACAGAGGAAGGAGATATGTCAGGCTTTAGATAGACACACAGTACTTGTTAGTGGTATTAGTTAAGTGTTGGTTTGGGTATTTTCTTTGGCTTTGTTGACAACAATAAAATATAGAATATCGCTGCACTAACCTTGATAATATTGCCATTATTTTGCAGTTTATTTATTGTCCTAATTCATGCTCTGTTTTCCAAATGTAGATGAATCTGACTATTTTTTGAATCTAACTCTAGCTCATATTTTTTTCATCCGACTCTGCAGGAACAGCCCAATCTCAGGACCAGGCTGGACGACGCCTTTCTCCTGCGCTTCCTGCGGGCCAGGAAGTTTGATTATGACCGTGCCCTGCAGCTACTGCTCAATTACCACGCAGGCCGTAAGGCTTGGCCAGAGGTGTTCCAGGACCTGAAGCCGTCCACAGTGAAACACGTCTTGGACCTGGGATTTCTCACCGTCTTGCCACAGCCCGACCCCAATGGAAGATACATCCTCTGTCTTCGGCCAGGTCGATGTCTGCTTCATCTTCAGAATCCAGCAGTTTTATAATGAGTTAACCATTATATAACATACATAGACATAGATATAGACTACAAATTCAGGGTATTTTTAAAAAATCTCTTAAGTACATACAGTATGACTAATAGCCACTTACTAATTATTTTTCCACAATGGGCTTTACTCACGATGAACGATTACTCAACTCAATCTCTTTCTTCAGGAAAATGGAAACCAAATGATTATCCATTTGTTGACAACGTGAGGGCCATTTATCTGACTCTGGAGAAGCTGATCCAGCCAGAGGAAACGCAGGTGAACGGTATTGTCATCTTGGCTGACTACACCGGAGTGGGCATGTCACAAGCATCCAATCCAGGCCCGTTCCTTGCCAAAAAAGTTGTGAGCATCCTCCAGGTGAGAAATCTTAACATCTGATGATAGAAATATATCATCTGATAGAAATCTAACATGACACATTTATCTTTGAATTAAATCTATTATAAAATTAAATTAGCTATTACTTTGTTTTTTTCTGGAATTGATATATGAATACAGCATTGACTCAAAATGTAATCTTATTCTGTAATGACACAGCAGTAAATATGCATCAGAAAAATACCTTGTCATTTACAACAGTGGCTCTTGTTTTGCACCGTCTGTTGATTTTTTATCATGACTGCAGAGTGTATCATTTTTATTTAGGCACACAAAACACATGTGAAATGTTTGACAGGGACCAGCTGTGACTGTTCTGAATGCAGTTTCTTTTCTAATCCACAGGATGGGTTTCCAATCAGAATCAAAGCTGTTAACATAATTAACGAGCCCAGGATTTTCAAAGGCATCTTTGCTATAATTAAGCCTTTTCTGAAGGAGAAGATGGCAGAGAGGGTGAGTATTATCCTTGAATCGTCTCTTTTGTTTTAAACAAAGGAGTATTTTGAATCGCGTGCCCCCCTTTTATCCACAGACTTTGCTCCGAAATAATAGTCTATTTCCATCTGTGAAAATGGAAGGCCGAGCGGTTTCTTTTCAGAGGAATGAAAGACCAGCAGAAACACAACCCCATATTTTTCAAAATCTCATGATGGGGATTGCTTTGTGTTCATTTAGACCTGCAACAATGGATTTTTATTAGGGGGCAGCAGGAACAAGAACAGCAATGACATGTTATAACCTTTTAAATTAAGTATGTTACATCGCCTTGCATTTAATTAATTTAGCTGACTCCTTTATCCAAAGCAACTTACAATTGCTATATATGTCAGGTCGCACACCTCTGGAGCAATTAAGGGTTAAGTATCTTGCTCAGGGACCCATATGGGAATTGAACACCAAAGGCATGTGTCTTATCCACGGTGCCATTGCCATTGTTGAATTTGTTAGCATACAGTTGCTCACTCCACCAAGTCCTGAGGGGAATATCTGGCTCTTCAGCTGCTAAATGCTCCACTGTGTCCACCAGGTAGTCAACTTGTCTGTCTGTCATTTGGTGCTGGGAAGGTAGCATACAGTTGCATTTTAGAGCTTTTCTCCAGGTAACAGCTGCCTGCTTCAGCCAAGCCAGCGAGAATGAACCAAAAAGTTGTGGGTTGTAAAACCAAAACAATGAGCTGAAAGAAGCAATAAAACTCTGTAGCATTGAGGGGGAACCGCAGAGTCGCATAATAATTCTTTGTGAGTGACACCTTTCACGTGACATGAAAAATTTATCACAGCCACTTAAAATAATGAAGCAGATGGTGAGGCAGACACTAACATGGTGTCTGTCTCTTCATGCAGTACATCCTCCACGGCTCAGACCTGCGCTCTCTGCACCGGAACATCCCACGGTCGGTTCTGCCGGAGGAGTACGGCGGCACCGCGGGCCAACTGGACATGCATGTGTGGTCAAGACTGCTGCTGGACTGTGAGGAAGAATTTATAGTGGAGTTCTGCCAGCCGGATCCACTAGAGGGCGTGGTGCTCCCAGACTCCATGCTGTTTGAAGGCGAGCAGGCCAGCGGGCAGGACGACGACACCTTCAGGGGGCTGCGCTCTCAACTTTACTACTGTTACTGATGTCAGACTGTAGATGAATACACTCCCATCACTGAGAGGACATTTTCTGTTTCATTTGAAACATGTGTGTAGACTTTCATGGGCAAGTTGCCAATATTATACATGATTTATTTTACTAACTAAGGAGCACTACTATAGGTAGATAGTCTTTTGTAGTTTACACATAGCCCAGCATTTAACCATGATTCCAAGGCAGCTGCAAGCTCTGGCAAAGAGGCTTTTGATATGAGCAGATGCATGTTTTTGCCATAATAGGTGGCATTAAAAGTGAGATGGTGGTATTTAAAAGTTAGGTTCACATTTTTTCAATAGTCAGGCACCCATATGTACACTAAACAGGTTTTGCTTAATACAGTCATTCCTCCTGTTCACACTGGTCATTAAAAGATGCCTTCCTAATGTGCTTCCCTATCTGAGGGATGGAAAACATAATCCACGTTCCTTGTTATAAGTTTAGCTGTTGCTAAAATGAGTCATCAGCAGAACCAGTTGTGACTTCTTGGAATTACTTCTTTGTGTCACTAACCCTCCACTGCAGCTCAGCTCATATACACTCAAAGAGTGTAACAAAAAGTTCTGTACTTAAAGCTAACTGAGACTGCTGAATCCTCATAGTAGCTTCATCTGAACTTTGTCTTTTTGTCTGAAAAGAGGACTGTGGATCCTGTCCCCCCCTTCCTTAGAGGCACATTAGGAAGGGGTATTTTAATGGCCAGTGTGAACAGGAGGAATGATTACAGCAAGCAAAAAGTGTTTCAATGTACATACAGTATGTCTGTATTGTTTTACAAGGGACATGGAAAAATGTGAACCCCTCCTTTTTAATATTTTTCCTCTGAGGAAGAATTGTAGAAACTCACATTTCTTCAGTTTGTTTAGTATAACGGCAGTCATATACAGGCCTTAAGTACTCTTTCTGCATGGTTACATTGCCCCACAACTCAACTCAAAGAAATGGAGACAGTTTTTGTGTATGTAATCATCTAATACATTGCCTTAAACTGTTATTTATCAATAGATTTTCCTATGTATTATGAATCATGTTGGATTTGCACCAAAGCAATATTCTCATCAGTGCTTGTCTTACATAAGAGCGGACATACTTCATTGCTAGGAAGTGGAAATAGGTGGCTGCTGTGGCTGAGTGATAATGTAATCGATTTACTGGTATATTAAAGTCATACACAGTATTTCAGGGCCTTTGTTTAGTTGATGCTGTAGTTTTCTGTAGCTTGAATCTTCTGTGAGGATTATTTTAAATTCAGATATTCTGCCTTATGTTTTTTTTTAATTATTGTTATTATTATTTTTACCTTTTTGGACCTGTGTGTCTGTGTTTCATCACTCAGTCTTATCAAAAGAACAGTACTGATCACATGAGTCACAGGGGGGAGAGAACATTCAGTCCTGACTTTAAAGACATCTGGTTTGCCAAAATTTACACCAAGCCATGTACAGAAATGTGCAACAATGTTGGATCTGTTTTCTTGCATTAGAGGTGAACTTGAATCATTTCCGTCAGTCATTTATATTTTTATTTTAAGCATGTCTGTGACTATAAGCTGTATTGTGTTGCAGGATATTTATCGTTGGTAGTGAAGCTAGTAAAGTAAAACTTAAACGGAGAAAGTGATATTTGTGCATTGTTTGTACTGTGGATGCTTTTGTTGGCAGAGGGTGGTGGTATGCTGCAGGCTCTGGGGAAGTTGTGGGTATTTTCAAAACCTAATTGCAACTGACATGAGCAGCGTTTCCCAAACTGAGCTCATGGATCCCCAAAGACATCAGAAACACTAGTGGGAAAAATAGTAATTTCTTTTACATTACATTTCTTCAAAGTAGTAATACCACAGTGTAAAAACACATCAAAAATGTATTTAAGTAAAAGTACTCTAAGTCTTTTAAGGAAAATTTATTTTGCAGAATTGGCTTTTTCAGATTGCTATATTATTATATACACATAGTTGCCAGTTTATTAGGTACACCTAGCGAAAACTAATGCAATGTAAATGTAATGTCATGGAGTAAAAAGTAAACAATTTTTCCTTGTGAAATTTAGTAGAGCAGAAGGATAATTAAATATAACACTAAAGTTCAGTGCATGAGCAAATGTAAATTTTGCACAATGAAGAAAAGCAATCATTTTAAATTTATCATGTCTGCTTAAAGGGCGGTACGGTGGTGCAGTGGTTAGCGCTGTTGCCTCACAGCAAGAAGGTCATGTGTTCGAACCTTGGTCGTGTGGAGTTTGCATGTTCTCTGCGTGTCTTCCTCCTTAGGTGTGAGTGTGACTGGTTGTTTGTCTATGTGTGGCCCTGTGATGGATTGGCCCGATGACCGTTGGGATTGGCTCCAGCGCCCTGTGACAATGCACGCAGGATAAGCGGTTGAAGATGGATGTCTATTTACCTAAAGTATACTATATTCTAAAGATGAGTTCTCCTGAGGATGACGTTGGGCAAACATGCATGTACTGTATATGTGTAAAAATTTGATGAGATGTGTCCCGTTACTTTAAAATTGAATTATTGGTCAGTAGTGCTTAACATTGGGTTCAAACCGAACGGATTACATTCAAGTGGTTCGCTATATTATATTGACATAAATACAGTAAATTAGAAAAGACCCCTTATACAATTATGGTGATAGGCTATATATATTTCAAACAATGAGGAGCTGTGCCTTACAATGGTGATTAAAAAAGGTTGTCATGAGAGCCTGCTGGTTAGATACTGGACCATTTCCAGCATCTACACAGAACTCATTAATTTGTTTGGTTTCTTTCATGAGATTTTGATATTTTTTTACTCCACACAGCCTACACTGTGGGATATTGTTAGTCTGCTGTTTCCATGACATTAATTTAGTGAACACGACTTTTTTATGCTGTACACTCAAAAAAGACCGATCAATACTCCACTCCTCTGATTTTACAAATGAAGTTCAGTTTACTTGTCCCAGGGAGTATTCAGCATGCGGAGGGAGCTTTCAATAGTCTGAAACAATAACCCGAGTGATGTCATGAGGGTTTAATCAGAAAGCCTGCATTGCAAACTGGAAGAGTGAGGTTTGAAAGAAGTGGGCATGTAGGGGACAGGGGCAGCCTTAATACTCTTTCAGATAAGAAGTGATTTGCGCTGCGCTGGCTGCTGGGTTCAGAGCAAAAGTTCAACTACTCGCCAAGCGGTGTGCTGCACATTAGTCGACGCAGCAAGAAACCACCCTGTGTGGCACAGGCCTTTGAAAATAATGGGTTTCATAGTGCAGCGGTGCCATTGTCGCGGTGTGTCTGAAAGGCCCTTAGCCCCAGTTAGTGCCTCTCACAGACAGATCTGATGTGAAGAATATATATCCAGCAATCTTTGAAAAGCCCAAAAGGTCATTTAACAACACTCACCCATGTTTTGAAGGTGTTTTCAGAATCAAAAAATAGCCCACTTTTCATGAGCTCAGACAAACAGCCCAGTTTTCAGCTTTGTGACTACACATGTTCCAGCTGGTCTAAGGGGGTTTAAATTGTTTATTTATCTTAAGAAAGGGGAGAATATTCTCAACCCATAAAGGGAAATTTAATCCCTTATTTTATCTGACATGGTTTCCCCTGAACAGGAAGGGCATGAACATTTGTAGTGGAGTGAAAGTACAATATTTGCCTTTGAGATGTGGTGCAGTAGACCTTGCATAAAATGTAAATACTCAAGTAAAGTATAAGTGCCTTGTACTTGGATAAATATAGCCTACTTAGCTACACTCAACACTGGCTAAAGCCAACATAAGAAACCACATTAGGGTGTTCCCTGCAAGGAAATCTCATAAATTAAGGTGTCTGGTTGTTTGATGTGCGTCTGATAAACCTTGAAAGGCTACAATGAACCATCCCGGGAAAAAAAACCCAACATAAACAAATAAATAAAAAATTAATAATCGTGAAGTGTTTGATCTTCAGGGTGCAGTGTGTTGCGTTGGCTCCTGCCCACAGAGGAGTGGGAGCCTCCACAGGCGCGCTCTGATTGGCTCAGCCACGGCTAACTCCATTTTGGAAAACAGCTGTTTGAAGACACAACCTTTTTCTCGTTGTTTGCCGACGGTAGCCCGAGAAAGAAAACAACAAACCCACCTAGGCTTTAAACACACACTTCTTCACCACGCGTTTTTTTTTTCCTTTCTCCGCACCAGCTCGCTTCAGTTTCGGCCCAGCTCGCCCGGCGTGCTGCGGTTTTTGTCCGACTGCCAGGAAACTTAACTGGGAATCCATGGTGTTAAATTTCCATTGTAACAAGTGGATAACAGGAGGAGACCCGACCAAGGTTAGTGGCGTTTTTCTTCTTCTTCTATTGGCGACATTACTGATATGTGTACGGCAAGGGAAACGGCTTTTGCTGTGCAGTTTGAAGTCACCAACTGCAGGGAGCTGCAGAGTCACGAAGCGACGGGTTCTCCATTATTTTAGTGAGGCATTTCCCCCTAGACAAAACAGCGACCAACGTGAGACAATACATGTTTTCTGTGCAGAGCCCACATTGAATCTGTCAAACGGCTAAAATTATCGTGTCAGTAAATGTAGAATTACATTATGATTGTTAATGATATTCACATTTTTCTCCCTCCCTCGAATGGCACTCAAGTGTATGCTAGTGTGGTTACAGTTTAAATGACTGGCATGCACGTCCTTCCCACACATTAGATGCTGCATTCAGGATAGCTAATGACAGCCTGGATAGCTCTTTGAAAGCTCTCCTCTCATCGACTATGCTTTTTCTCCTCTGTCAATGCACCCAGCCAGCCACCCAGCCAGCCCCCTCCCCCTGTAAACACAAATCAACTTCGCCTTTTATTTTCTAACTCGATAAGATAATCAAGGCAGTGATGACAGCAGCTTTTCATGCAGCAACCTGTCTGCTGAGACAAGAAGGGACATGTCAGTACAGTTTTTGTTCCTGGAGGTGAGTTGTGTAAAATAACAGGTCTGGATGGAGATTCAGCAGCAGCAGCAGCAGCCTGGGACCCCCCACTTTGGATGAGTGTTGCTGGGCAAGGGCCAGCATTACTGGGCATGGGCACTGGTGAAGATAAATACTGGCTTCTCGCCTGCCTGTGGTGTTTGCTTCACTGTGGACTGGCTGGCAGACTGTGACCAAAACAGGGTTTTCCCTGAGCTCAGTCAGTGCGCGGATAACATGTATCTAGACATTAAAATGCACTAGCAAATTTTTATTAAAGTAGCACAACTGTCAACAACAACCAGGGACAGGGTCTGGACAGGGATGAGGTTAACAAAAGCAACGTGAAGCAGTAATGTGTACTGATTTGGCATTTTATGGCTCAGGGAAACTGTTGCACACACCAGTGATGTCCAGGTTTGGAAAGACAAATATTTTTCTGGGTCCAGGTTAGAAATGGAACATGAAGGGGTAAAGCTAGGGCAATATGTAGGACCGCAAGTAAGGATTCTTATTTTGCTGCTGAATATCTTCTAAATTAATTGATAGATCTTTTGGCTTAAGAATGTCAGAAAATTGTGAAAAATTACCCTAACAAGCCCAAAGTTTTAGATATTAAATCTAAACTCCAAAACCTAAAGATATTCAGTTTATGGTCACATAAGACGAAGAAAACCAGCAAATTGTCACAGTTTAGAAGCAGGAATGTTTGGCATTTTTGCTTGAAAAATGACTAACAATTATCAAAATAGTTTCAGATTATTTTGACTAATCATATCAGCTCAAGTTATTTAGAGCACTTCATGTTTTCATATTTTACCAAGAGCTGAAAGGCAAATCTGTCTGGCCGCACTTGAAATGGCAACATTTGAATTTTGACATTAAAGAGATACTTTTTTTTAATATATTGGTGGCAGATTAAGCCACTTGATGAATTTAAGATTAAATCTTGTACAATCTGTGCAGTCTCCTGTTAGATATGACCTTCTTTGGAACAGCTCTCTACTGCCTCGTCTCCCCTCTTTGTACCAGCTAACCAAACATGGTCTGTTATCCTTCAAAATGGCCAAGGGGGGGTGGGGGTGGAGCAGAGCCAGATCAGAGAGCGCAGTGATGCAAGAGAACCCCAGCCGCACACATGCCCCGCTGACCTTGGGCAGAACCCTGCAGATCCGTCCCTTCGGTGTTTCAAGACAGCCCACGTACCATTAAGATTACATGCGCTCTCGTTTTGGTTATGAAGGCTTGTCCTCAGGGGCCTTTATGCCTTATGCACCTTCTAATCTGTGACATAGAAAGAAAGAAAGCATCCAAATCGTTAGTAATAAAGTCATGCTAGTACAGTTATGATTATCTGCAGTGCTGCATGACCAAAGCTCTTACCAACACTTATCTCCTCCTCCAACTCCTTTAGTAAATAGAACTCATATCTGCTCCTGTTGTGGGCTGCCAACAATAACATGATTACCCTGAGAATATGTAGACCTCTAATATTCCTATGCTGAGAGCCTATATTAAGTATACATGACAGGGGAAGGGATGGTAACTGTGTGGCTGTTTCTGTCACGTTTTTCCATAAGTGGTCATCAAATTTTCTTTCCTTGATATGTTCTATATTGAGAATATGGTCTCTTAATGGGGAATCTGAGTCTACTGGATGCATATAGCTGCAACAAGGACACACTATTACATGTTATAGATAAAAATAGCAGTCTATTCTCATAATTGGTTCAAGTGCTTTCTAGATTTCTTTGAGAATATGTCCACAATCAGTCGCCTGCCCAGGGACCTTCCCATGTTTAAGATTACACGGATCAGAAAACAACAGTCTGTAGATGAGTCCATAACAGTGCACTATTTTTGGTACTATGTGAACCCACTGCTCAGGGTCTATTTTTGTATGCATCCCTCTGTGTAATCATGGGTTTAATGCTTATATATTTTGTGGACAGGGATTTGTCGGTTGACCGCCAACCGCATTCTTTGCCCTGTGTGCAGAGGACTTAAGCTCCTCTGTTTTTAGCTCCCTGGCTTCCCCATGAGAAAAGAAATGAGTGTCATCAACCCTTTAATGTCTCGTGTACCAGACAGAAAAGGCTACACGAGGAAATGCAAGACCCCTGCGAGAGATTCCGCTTATAAGAATGAAACAATTATTTATTCTGTAACTTCAAGTTTCACTGATTGATGTTTTTGCAGTCTACACAGTGATATGTATTTGTTGTAAAACATAAATGAAAGGCAATTACTTTTTGTGAGCAATTGACTCTTCGCTTAGACACACCCTGAATACGCAGTTGGCCAATCACAGCGCAGTATAGGACTCGCTCCAACTGAGGTCTGACACTTTTATGGCTGCGCTCCATTGACGCTAATGCAAAAGGAGTCATTTCCAAGCTATTTTTTGCTGTATTTTCCCAAGATTTAGTGAAACACAGTTCCTGGGCCGGGCGGCACGGTGGTGCAGTGGTTAGCACTGTCGCCTCACAGCAAGAAGGTTGCGGGTTCAAACCCCGGTTGTCCCTGTGTGAAGTTTGCATGTTCTCCCGTGTCTGCGTGGGTTCTCTCCGGGTGCTCCGGCTTCCTCCCACCGTCCAAAGACATGCAGACTAGGTTAACTGGTGACCCTAAATTGTCCTTAAGTGTGAGCGTGAGTTGTCTGGCCCTGCGATGGACTGGCGACGTGTCCAGGGTGTACCATGCCTTTTGCCTGATGTCAGCTGGGATTGGCTCCAGCCCCCACGACCTTGTACGCAGGATAAGCGGTTGACAATGGATGGATGTTCCTGGGCCACTTATGTAATAATTACATTCGCTAACCAGAGAGGTTGAAAGGAGAAGTTTAATTTATTCTCTTTCCAAAACCTACAATAAATCCAGAAAATGTAGGCTGTGGATTGTTTCTAATGTAATGTTAGTTAGCTAAAGCCAGAGGGCTCTGGCTTTAGCTAGCTAACTTACTACTGAATACGTAATGTTATGCAAACCTACTGCTTTAGCATTTTAATGATTGTAATAGTGAATAGAGACCTACCCAGCTTTACAGGAACAGTGTTGATCTTTTAATATCGTTGTCTTTTGTCTCAGTCGTCAGGGGATGCGGTGGTTCACTTTCACTGTGTGATTGGTAGGCCTAGCTTCTGTCTTTAATTTATTTCACTTCAGTTTGGGTCCGTCTGACAGCCTGAATACAACCTTCAAATGTTTAATGCAACTGCAAAACTGTCTGCTTCTGTGCAGTAATAGACAGTGGCAGTGCCATGATAAAAGTCCGACAGGTCCAACAATTTGCTGGACTTAGAAACAGTAACTAAGGGGTGCATGGCTTAGCGAAGGGTCAGTTTTTTCATTCTTTTATTGCATGTCCCCGTTTTGAAGTTCCTTTCATTTTATCCTCTATTGTGAAGCACTTTGTTTTGTTAATTGTACCATAAACTAGATCATTGATTTTCTTTCTGACATTTAATAATGATGATTGAGAAATAACCTCCTACAATGGTTTACAGATAGGTCTACATTGAATGAAATAAGGATACAGGCGCTATAAATAACCACAGGCATGGGTATTGGTCGTGGTTAATGATAGCAGCTCTGACATTGTTGGATGAGATTTGCAGACGTGGCGCAGTTGGTAAAATTGCACTTTTTCTTTGCCTCTCTTGTAATTGGCAGGTCTAACCAGTGGTGGAACAGACTGAATTACTGAGATAAAAATGGGTTATCAAGAGCAGGTCTACACTTATTCAGGGCTAAAGGGTGTGCTGGTTTACTTTTTTTATCTATATATCACTGTGAAACCTACTGTAACAACACTGCCAACAATTTCTATTGCTTTGAGAACTTTCTTTTTCAGAGGGCACAGGAAACAGCAGTTTTATTTTGATTTGCCACAAGGGTACCTCCTTACTGATCAACTTGAGGCAGAGCAGCCACAGCCGGGGTGGTGAACTAGACTGGTGCTCAGAAAATTATGTACATTCTTGCACAGTCAACAGGACTGCATGTAAGGTTTGAGAAAAATATGAGTGTTCAGAACATACTGACAGAAAAGACACTCCAGGAATAGTCTTGAAGTTTATTTGGATTGGACCTTTTTGTATGCTGTGAAACTGGGTCACCATTGAAATATACTGTAACCACTGTGAATACAAACCGACCACAGCCCCTGCAAGGGATCACGCCACAAGCGTATTATGCCCAGAGGGAATGAGGGTAGTACTTTTGGGTGGAGTATCATTTAAATGTTTGGTCATGACGTCAAGAAAAGATGTGAAGAAGAATTTATAAGGACTTAGGAAAAGACAGCGGCGGAGCTAAGAGATTCCGACTGCACTTATCTAGGCTACGTAATTATGGAACGGTGGATGTTACTGACGCGGCCTGCCATGGTGAATCTACAGCGTTCTGAAGATGGACTACAAAAAGCGCATCTTTTACACATTGCCCTGTGGGTTTTTACTGTGAAAAACATTGATTACCAATGTTGCAAAAAGACACATAATCAGTCACCAAATAATCTAAATGGTTGTCACATTGAGAATGCTTGCTGACACTCACCTTCCTGCCCTCCCATATTTATCAACATGAATCCAAATTATCGTTTGTAAATAATACATAACATTTACTCGAGATTTTAGATTTTTGAAGAATTAATGATATTGCTGAAGACTGGTAATACATCGGCCAAAAATAA
Source organism: Micropterus dolomieu (assembly GCF_021292245.1). Classification (NCBI taxonomy): domain Eukaryota; kingdom Metazoa; phylum Chordata; class Actinopteri; order Centrarchiformes; family Centrarchidae; genus Micropterus; species Micropterus dolomieu. The sequence goes on from NC_060157.1 coordinate 6,021,408, forward strand.
CTAATTTAAACTGAGCATATACCGTTAACCTACACATTTCAACATTATCCTCATTTTGATCATTTTACAAGACTAGTAACATAGCTCACATATAGGTCTCAATTATTTTTGACGGTTCAAAACATATGCATATTAGCAAGTTATGGCATAAGAGAGAAAATGTCACAATAGCCAATGGTAACGTAAATGGTGATCGACGTCCTTTATCCGTCATGGTCAATGATTTCCTTATTTTTATTGTAGAAAATTCAAATACAACACTTGATGGCATATTTCAACAATCTGAAACATAAAACTGTGTTGAAACAGTATAAGATAGCCCAAAGAAAACAAACCAAAAGTTTGAAAACAAAAATTTCAGTGTCTTAATCAAGTATCATGGGTCCAATAAAGAGAAAAGGTTTGTTGCCATTCTTGTCAGTCATGTATTGCAAGGATTTTGCAAAATGCGATCGATGGATTTTAACATTTGAGTTTGAGAATGGTGTATTGCTTTAAATTGCTGCCGCAAGGAATTGTGGGACCACATTATCTCCTTTCCTTTCTGTAAATCTCCTTTTTGTAAAGGATGGTCCAGTGTACCCTATGCTAAAGGAGATAAGAAAGGAAGCATGTAAGCACCTTTCCTTAGCATTTGGAGAATTCGACCAGCTCTTATTGCTGCCTCTTAAATACTTCCGGATCACATCAGTCAGTTAGGAACCTTTCTAAGCAAAAAATGCTGCAGCTCTTGTGAAGCTTAGTGTGGGCGGCTCTCATCTTGGCATTGCTTGACTCTGGCTATTCCAAAAATATGCAAAGAGGTAGAGCTGAGGCAGGACGAATGAAGCCTGGTTGCTGGACCACCTAGTGGCTAGCCGCCTGGCAGAAGAGGAACACTTGCTGAAGAGACTGAGCCCCAGCTTCACTGGTGTTGTGCCGAGTTCTCCGCACCTCGCGGGACTTTAGGAAAATTTATCACCGTTGACGAACCACACAAAGAATATTTTAGCATTTTTTAAATAGCCGTCTACTTGAAATAGACCGTTGAGGAACCGCGACGTTGGCATGCAGTTGTCGGCAGCACGGAATCCATGTAAAACTGCATAAGACTGGTGAATGGCAGAGGAGAGAGAGTGAAAAGGGTCTTGAAAAAGCCTCAGCTTAGGTGGAAATTTACAGCGTAAGTTGAATGAATAGAGACTGCAGCTCTGTAGCTTCTGAAGATTAAAGCAGAGCTACCATGTGAACCCCCCCCCCTCCGCCACGCACAAAAACAGAGATGGTTCGACTATAGGCAGGACTTGACGATTCCGATTCGACAATGTAAATCCTTCCCTACCTGAAATATTCATAATCAATTTGTATCAAAAAATCGATATTTTTGACAACACTGGTGAGTTATATAAAAAGTCGCCCCCTGCAAAGTTGTCATGAAGAAGGAAATTAGCTATAAACTGTTTTTTTGTTTTTTTTCGCACCAGGCTGTAAACATGTTTATATCTGCTGCAAAGTTGGGCATTTTAACATGGGCAACTTTGGAGATTGGCACGTCCGCGTTTCATTTTTTAGCCCCGGATATGGACGCTTGGGTCAGAGAGGCTGCAGCTTACCGCAAACCCTCACACACTAAGTGGCTGTAGAAGATGGATGGACATTATACATCCATTAGTTCTTTTTTAAATTCTTCCTGTCATTTATAAGACTCAAATCTGTTTCCACATGCACTCCCTCTTCCTGATAATTTACATTGTTTGACGAGGTTGCCGTCTGTTTTTCAGCATTAAGCCAGTTGATTTAATGTAGCAAAGAGCTGCATTAGCCCACAGCATCAGCTTAAACTGAGGTGTTGAATAAGCACTGTTTTGAAACTATTTGCTGAGAGAATTTTTTAATCAAGCCTTATTATGTAAATGGGTTCTCAACCTTGTGAATTGGTTTGGAAGTAAAATAAACATGTCCTAGCAAGTCAGTGAAAGATGATTTGATGAGCGTCTCTCTTCATGAAAAAATGAAAATGAGCTTTAATTATTTTAGATGGAGTGGCCCATTTCAAATCCCACGTGATGTGTTAACATTGTTGAACTTTAAAAGAAATGTGACAGAAAAATGTTTTGAGGGTAAACGGAACTACATGACCTTCACTTGTTTGTGATCTGCTTCATGTTTTGATTTTATCCACTTTCTCCGGCTCAGTTTGCTTTAAAATATTTGATTGTTTTGCCGAAAAGGTTTTTGTGCAAATCCCAGTGGAGGGGAAATGATAAGCCGTGTCAGTAGGAGCCAGTTCACAGGAACTGGAGAACAAATTATTGAGTCATTAAAATGCACTTGACAATGAAATGTTAAAAGTATATCACATTTCCCGTTCTGTTGCTATAGGAAGTGAAATATGTTAATTGTTCACAAGACAAATAATTGTTACTGGCCTGGAGGACCGTGATGACCGAATGGTATTCAGCAGAAAGCCTTACTCAGGCTTTTAAAGACAGGATATAAAGTCTGCTGACTTTAGTGGAATATAATTAATAAGTACTTAAATATGTTTCCCCAATGGGTTTAGCAAAAAATCCGACCCGATATCTTCACATAGGGAGCAGTATAAAGGCTGTTATAGGTAACAGAGAGAGCCGGCTAATGGTTCATTTCTACTGTATGTGAGATTACAACCCATTCACACATAGGCAATAAAAAGTGATTAATTTCATTACAAAACTACATATAGCCCCTTTAACAAAAAGTCATTTATCTGTACAACAAGTACTTTTACTTTGATACTTTAAGTACATTTTGCTGATAATATGTCTGTATTTGACCTTAAGTTGGATTTTGAATAAAGGACTTGAGTAATTGAGCTGAATACGTCCTCCACCACTGTTTGTTTGTTTTGCTATCACAGCAGGTTTGGAACACATTAGAACAGCTGAAGGTGTTTGTCCTGTGCACCAGCATGAATGATGGTGTCGTTATCTAGGTCTAGAGGAAATATTACGATTGCTTCCTCTCCTGTATGTGTTTACTCATGAGGAGGGTTACGTATGTGCCTTTTTATCCCCGTCAACCCAGCAAATCGAATCACATGACGCCCACATCCTCTCAAACTTGTGGGAGAAAAGTGCGATGATGCAGTTGAGTGGATTTACTTGGCAAACCTCAAACACCCCGTGGCGATCAGTACAGGTGAGAACAGCGACTGGTGTTCTTCAGGTTATTTTAAATGCAGCATAAAAAGCAGTTGAGGTTAGAGTAATCAGAGCTCTAGATTTGTGAGTGAGCAGAGCTAAATGAGGTTTGGCTAAATGAGGTTTATGTTATGTGTTATTTTATTAGAGAGAGGATTGGGGGAGTCCGTATAACAGGTGGTGCAGAGGGACGTAGCCTGCAACCAAATCATATATTCTGTTACAGATTGGCAAAATGTTTGTGCGCTGCAGCATAACCAAGGAGGATGTATTATGCTTCTCAAGTTCTCAAAAAAGTAATGAAAACACGGGAGGGATTTTTCCTTATTTAGAAAGCACAACAAACATGCCTGCATTCCTTCCTCTCGTCCTCTCTCTTTTTCCTGTCGACATCCTCATGCCTCCTCAACTGCTTTCCATCCTCCCCCCATGTTTCTCCATACCTCCCTCGCCATCTCTTCTCCTATCCCTTCATCTCCCCCCTTGTCCTGACTTTCTCCTCCTCCTCAGCAGCACTAGGGTCTTGTTCAGCCTCCAGTGTGTGCGCAGCGAGCCTGGGAAAAGATAGGACATAAACAACACAGCAAACAAACCACCTGCTTCCTGCTGAGGTCTCGTGTTGTTAAATGTGTGGACGGAAATAGAACCGGGCAACCTAGCAGTAGAATTAGAATAGATAGAACGGATAGTGGGAGGAAAATCACACACCAGCTATCCACAGCACATGAACCTCTGCATTATAGATGTAGAAACCAAGCATGGTGACACCCGAAGACTTCAGGGAATGGGGAAATGACTAATAGTTGATTAATTGATTAAAAAACTTAATTGAAAATTGAATATCTTTGGGAGTTGGTCAAGCACATTGGGCTCCAGGAAATTGTGATGAGCATTTTTCACTATTTTATAACCAAACTACACGACTTATTGATGATTTGAGAAACAATAGGCAGATAAATAATTAAGTTGTAACCCTACAAGTAATTTTGAGACAATCAGGGGAGATAAAAATGTAACTTAAGTTTGATATGAATCTTCATCACAGAATGCTGTGTGATTGGATCAAACATCTGCAACTAACAGTTACAACACACTGATTATGGATAAATCAAAAAAATAAAAGAGATTCACTTTTAAATGATTTAAAAATAAGCAGCAAATCTTCCCATTTTAGAAGCTGCAACCAGAGAATGTTTTGCATTTTTCGTAGACAACTATAATGATTCATTATAAAAACTGCTGCCAATTAATTTTGTTTCAATCGATTAATCTACTGATTGTTTCAGTTTAAGAGCATTACATTAGATACATGTATGTCTATGTCATGTTTAGCTTGCAGCCTCTCAAATATTTACTGGTTTTCATTGTGAACTGGGTGTCTTCAGTTTTGAACTCGCGGTTGGACAAAAGACATTTGGGTTTTAGGAAACTGATGGATTAATCTCCAGATAAATCAATAATAGTAAAAATTGTTAGTTGCAGCCATAATGATAAGATTCCAGAGATGTTATGTATTATATAGAAAGAGACTCAGTTTACTGTGACAGAGAAAACCTTCAAATCTTCTCATTAAGGGAGCTGAAAGCAGAGAATGTTTGCCATTTGTACTCCATTAAATAACTAACTGAAAGATTAATCAATTAATATGCTCTTGATCAACTAATTGATTACTCACTTAATTATTTAAGGTCTGCAAGCAATCAATTGTTATTATTTTTTAGTTCCAATAACAAAAACTGGAAGATTTATTTATGTGGCACTTTTCATAACAGAAGTAACAAAATTAATTTGATATGATAGGCAGCAACTAATGATTATTTTAATTATCAGTTAATCTACAGATTTTCTAGAGTCATCGATTAATCTTTTGCTCTATAAAATACCAAACAAAGTGAAAATGCCATCACATCTTCACAACATTATAATGGTGGTGTTTCAAGGTAAACTTAACTGATTAACCAACCAAGAACAGACATAAAATATACACAACTTTCAGAACAACACTTCTTAAGTGGTGCTTTTTTTTGTGTGTGTCCTGTCATCTCTTTCAGTACTTTTCCAGACACACAGCAGAGTCACCCAGATCTAAAGTTTTCAACTCGGACGTAGCACCTTTAAAAAAAAAACAGCCACGTCACATCCTTAATCTACAATATCCCCCAGAGCTGTTCCACACCGTCATAAATCAGTTTAGCTTTTCAAGTAAACAAGAGAAGAACTGTCCAGACATGTTTGTCTGAAGGAACATTCATTTCAGTGTTCCTTGTTTTTATCGCGAGAGATGGGAAATTTCATACACAAGGGCCATCTGTTTTTGTTTTGCTGATGTGAAAATCTGTTTCTCCCGACACATTTGTTTTTGTAACAACACTGCCTGTGAAGAGACTTGAGAATGATGAGAATCTAAAGGAACAGTTGTGGCACAATTTGGAAATGGAGACGTGAGAACGTGTTTGTTTTTCGTGGACGGGGGGCAGGGGAGGGGGTTGTAATCTCCTCATTTTGTCCAGTCCAGTTGGAGCACCTGCTCCTGACTCAGCTGTGCATCATTTGTGGTTGATGAGACTCAGTCACACCCATCCTACCCCCTCCCTCCAACCACACACACGCACACACGAACCAGGGGATTCCCTATAGCTGGAGGCAGGGCGTGCTGCTACAGTAGACTCAGTCTCATATGTCTGGCTGTCTGACCACTTGTCTCCCTGCCTTATTTGCAGTTTTGGGCCTCAGGGACACTCACACAGAGGACACTGTGTTATACATTCAACACCTCTGGTAATGTAACCTTTGCTTACCTTCAAACACGGATATCTGATCCTGTATGTGATCCTCTTACTTTGCTGTGTATTGTGTGAAGGCATAGCAGTATTATGATGCACTGGCCCTTTCACCTGAAGGACTGGTATTGATTGACTGAGCTGTTGCGAAGTGAGCTGTGCTAACAAAAGGAAACATGGTCTGTAGTAGTATTTCTTGTCTTTCCAGTGTTGTCTTGTATTACGCCATCTTGCCATTTGTTTAGGGGAGTCGACTTGCACTGGAGTTTTGGGTTCCTAGTTTGTGCTCAGTTAGTGTCACTGAGAGGTGAGATATGTCTTTTGTTTCTGGAAGTCATGAAGTGACTTGGCCTGTAAATGTGAGGTTGTAATTTGGGTGGATTCACTTGGTGATATTTATATTTTGACGTTTCGTCACTCTGAGGTGTCCAAGCAACCAGTGGTCATTTCAGGAAGTTACAACAATCGACCAAGAAGTAGTCCAGTGTAATATGATTCAGGGGCGAGTTAAGAAAGTTTTGAATGTGGGTGTGGTGGGCAGACTGACGGTTAATAAGGATTGCACAGGGGCACTATAAAACAATTCACCTTTACTGCAATTATGACGATTAGCATCTGCTTTGCTTTTGTGCCCTTTTTTCTTCATGTAGAATATGCTGCATTATTTTCCAACATGAATCTATTTTGGATCAGGCAGCGTTTTTTAAAACGGGAGCGTGTGTTTCACACTTGACACTGAATTGAAAGATTACTTTTCATGGCAGAACTGTCAAGTGGTTCCCTTCATTTCTTCCTAACCTTTCATCTTCCACTGCTTCATCTTCCTCTCATCTTCCTTCTGCTTTTCCCAAAGGTCTTATCCCTCTGTATTACCGCTATCGCTTTCTGTGTGTCTCTTCTAGGTCTCATCGTTGAAGTAGGTGTGTGCACAACATGGTTATATGAGGGCTTAAAAGCCTGAAATCCCTTTCACTTTGATACTGAAACACCCAAGTGTTTCATGTCTAACAGCTTTCATCGATAACTGTATGTTCTTTTTTGTTTCTGGCAGTTAAAACACTTATAGTTTACTTCAGTCTCTTACAAAATGATTAGCCTGCTGTTCAATATGTGGGAGTGATTTTGTTTTAGTCCAATCAATGTTTTGATTATCAAATTAAGAGTTAAACAATACTGTTTCCTCAAACTAAAGAACCAACCAATGAGCACAGAACCTTGCTTTTCTTTCCACTGTGAGGGAAATCTAGCAATAGTCAGTTACGTTTGTTATGTAGCTAAGAAACTTCTCCACTCATCTAAGAGGCTTCACTGGTTCTTTTTATTGGTGGTATTGGAGACCTCAACATCTTGCAAACTCAACAACTGATGCTGACGGCCATCAAGAGGACGATGGATAATTATTGTTTAACAGTAGCCACACTGATCATGGTAACCTGCAGAACAGAGTCAAGAAGACCTTCTGTCCATAGAAACCTAACCACATAGGTTGCCTGTAAAAGTTTGTAATTGATTCTTCTGACCAAAGCCACCAAAGCTTTAGTACCCTATTGCATCTCTGACCCTCTAATCCGCTACGAGCCTGCTGTAACCTGAAGTTTCTCTAGCAGGGAGCAGATAGTCAGTCCTTACTGCTTGTGAAAACAAAGAATGATCCGGCCGTTTTTTTATAGCCATCAACGCTTCTCAAATGTGAATATTTTTCAGATGAGGGAAAAAAAAAATAAAATAAAAAAAGTCTTCTATGATAGTAAAGGGAAGTTATTTTTCTGTAGCTCAAGTGATTTTAATTGAGAAAATGATCTATATATTAGAGCTTGAATGATCAATCAATTAGTTTTTTTTCAAGATTCCAGCTACTTAAATGTGCATATTTCTATTTTTTTTTTTTTTTACTCTTCTAAACTGTGCTAAACTGAATATCTTGTGGTTGTGGACAAAACAAGACATTTAAGGACATCATCTTGGGCTTTGGGAAACAAATTTTCTTTTTGCCATTTTCTGCCTTTTTTTTTAGACCAAACAACTAATCGATTAGTTGCTAAAATAATCAAAAGATTTAGCAATTGATTTAACAATGAAAATAATTGTTAGTTGCATCCCTTCTGTAGATTAATTGGTAATAGAAAATAATTGGTCATGGCAGCCTTGCTGCACATGATTAATAATCTTTATATTTCATTATTACATTTTATCACTATCTTTTGTCTGTCCTCAGAAAGTAAACAGTTTTATAACAGATTACTTATGTGTACTGCAGGTAAGTAGAGCTGAAATGATAAGTTGATCTGCAGAAAAAGTTTTATGTAACTGTCTTTTTTTTCAAGCAAAAATGGCCAAACTTCTGCTTCCAGCCTCTTAGATGTAAGGTTTTGCTGTATTTCTCTGTTTGATGTCATTGTGATTGACTATCTTTGTCTTTTGAACTGTTCACCTTGGGCTTTGGAAACTCGCAGCCCTACTCAGCATGCCGGCAGTCAAAATCAGAGTGTGGGTGCCATTTTATTAATGGTGGACAACTCTTTTTAGAGCAAGGCCACTCATACGTATGTTTTTCTCCACCACTGATCTCTCGTGAGAGATGAATACTGGGAATTGATCTCTGTGTGTGAAGTGAGTAACCACAACTCTAGCTGCTTCTGTGTATGCCTGCTGAGATAATCTGACCAAGCTAGATTGATTTTCGATTTGGCTGTAGCTTTCTGAAGAAGCAGCCTTGCCCGAGCCTTTTGTTTTATTCATTAGTTCACTCAAGACTTTTCCACAGCTGCTGATGCTAATGGCCTTGGTCAGGCTTCTTATCTCCTGTTCCTCGGCTGATTCATTATACCTTCAGGCGTAGGAGCTCAGTACGCTCAGTTAGGATGGCAATTATGCGAGAGTGGCAGTGATCATTCTGAGTATCTGCGCTCAGTGAAAAGGAGATAGATAATTGCATAGAGGATCCAGTGTTATCAGTGATAATTCTGCATGTCTGACAGAGAAGATGGTGACTTCTACTGTGACTTCGTAGTAAGCTTGAAACTTTAAAGTGTCAGCGAGAGAGAGGTGATGACAACCTCCTTTTTGTAGTGGAGCAGATTTGTGTGTGCTCATCTCCCCAGCAGGGGAAGTTTTCATTGTCTGTGTAAATGGCTGCTAAAGAGCAAAAGCTAGCTGTTTGACAAGTTGCAATATTCCCATCACCAGGGGAAATTAGGCCCACAACCAGCCCCTGGGTCTCATAAAAAGAGGAAGGATATGGGGCAAATATATACACAAGCGTTGAATGGCCAGGGCTTTTATTTATTTATGAGAGGAAGACCAGAGAGCAACAACAATGCTAATTCCGACAAGGAAATACAGCTCCCTTGTGTTTGAAGTGGGCTCGTTGTCAACCAAGCAGCTGCTGACATCATGTGAACTAACGGTGCCCAGACCATATTTGACGAGAGGCAGCTAGCGGGAGGGCAAAGAGCTTAGGCGCACTAGTGCTATGGTGCTTTCACTGTGTAACACTTAGCACTGAAGAGTGAATGGATTTGGATGAATTTGTCTGAAGGAGTTTGGGTCTGCTTGTAGGCACTTGAAAGCAGATGAAGCAACTGTGATTACTTTGGTAAGACAGACAGTTTATTGTTCACTTTATTTTTGCTTTGTCTTTCGATGCACAGTTCGACCACAAGAGCTGCAATAGCTGAGAGTTGTTGAGTGCAAGTTGATTGAAACGGCAATTTCTTTCATTTAAAAAACAAGAGGGGCTTCTAATTTTATTAGAGATGAAGCGATTAATTCAGTTAGATTAGAATTTAATTTTAATAGTTTACTCAAGTCATATTTCAAGCAGAAATGCTAAACATACTCTGGTTTCAGCTTATCAAATGAGAGGATTTAATTTTTTTCTCTGTCTTCATCATCATCATTCTAAATTAAATGTTTCGGACTGTTGGTTGGACACAACAAGACATTTGAAGACATCACCTGGCAAACTGTGATGGCCATAGTTTTAAGGGCTTCTAATTCAACTATTATTATTTTCAATTATTAAATTGATAATTTAATTATTATCAATAATATATTTCAGTTAACAATTATTGAATCTGCAGATTGCTGTTCAAAGCTCAAGATGAAGTCTAGAAGTCCCAAACAAAAGATATTACAAGCTAAGAGCTGGAAAAACTGCATATGTTTAGTATTTTTAGTAATGATTATTTGATTATCAAGGTAGTTGCCAATTAATTTATGGATTATTTGAGTAATCGTTGCAGCTCTACGTTGTTTTGTTTTTTTTTACATCTAAGCGACCAAATCATAAATTGAAAAAATAAACAGCAGCTTAATCGATAATAAAATTAAAATCATTAGTTGCTTACTTTTAGTTGTTTGTCAACTCAATCCCATGAAACTTAAAGACTAAATTTAAAGACTGTTCAGAAAGTACTCCGGGTTGAAAAGGCCATTGGAAAAGTTGCCACGAGAGGCAGATGAAACTCATTCTTGTGGAGGCTTTTTGCCTTGTCAGAAAATGCAGCAGAATCCCTCTTGACGTGGTCGTGTAGATGGCCCTAATGGACTTCGAAATTGGCAATAAACAGTCCCTCTGTGGGTTGTTGCAGATAATATTAGTTTATTACGCACAAATAAAGCTTAAAAGGCTCCAACGGGAAAGTAGTGAGCCTACCTCTCCAATGGGCCCTGTGTAAGTGGCTATCATCACTCAAATCCCCCCAGCGATCTCGGAGGCTTTTGTTTCTAATATCTCTATGCCAAAACCTCTTCTGTTACATGTCACCTCGCCCAGCATGGTCACTATTCATGTTCAAACCTGTCATGAAGGAAACTTCTCTCCCTACAGTATGTACTCCTGTTTTTGCAGTATTGTTTCGCCTCTGCTTTCATTCACAAAGATGATGTAGTGCTTTTTGTGTAGCTATGACAAAGCAGCTCACTTCTCAAAGAATAAAGGAATTACCAGAATTTGAATCGGGATGTGTTCCTGAAATACCTTTTACGTGGACAGATTCCCCACAGTGGAAACGATCCACACATACAGGAAGGACAAGGGGATGGAGAGTGAGGCTAAGCTGAGTTCAGCTCATGAGCTGAGCCGCAGCGATTTCCCTTTGAGGATTGAGTTGTTATTGTCTTGAGTGAAAATACACACCTGTGACATTTGTCTTGCGGTAGTTTTTACAGCTGCAGCGGCGTCGAGTTTCCCTCCGTATACACACCCTGGCCTTTCACATAAAGACACCCTTTTCATTTAACTAGGACATTTACTTTAAGAGAGCTATAAGCCCCAATTTCTAAATGTGGTCATGAGATACTGTTGTGAGAAAGCTGTGAATGATGCATGGCTGGCATCATACATTTAATAGGTGTAAAAATAGTACACCTACAATATGCCTTTAAAGAAATATAAACATTTGGCATTACATTCTAGTTTTGGGCTGTTGGACAAACAAAGACATTTGAAAACAACCCTTGGGTTCTGGGTAATGACGGACATTTTGCACTATTTTACTGTATAGATTAACCAACCATTAAAGGAATTTATATATTTGATAAAATGATTCATGTAATTGTTCATTGCAACCCCGGAGGAAGTGCATTGATTATTCTTTTATCTTTAAGTTTCGTCACACAGTAGGTGGTCATCAGTGCCTTTTACTAATATTCTGCTTCCAAGTCACTTTACATGTTCATTTGCATTATACAAATACACAGCAGGTGAAGAATAATAACAACAAAACCTTCACTCTTCAGTCAGTCCTACAAAAACAAGTTCATCATCACAGTGCACTTCAGGGATAAGGGGATTTTTTAAAAATACAGCGCCATTAAACTGCATCTACCACAGCTGAGACCAGGCAGTCAAACAGAGAAGAGCGTGAACTCGTGCCGAAGACCAGGAGGCAGAAAATCATCACCACTATCATCGTCATCCTTCCATGGAAACCTGTTAATGATCTCATGGTAGGATTAGATCCTCAAGCGCACGCAAGCCGACTAATTAAACAAACAAATGGCAATTAGATGGGGCTCCCATAAGCCACATAACAACTAGGCCAATGGGGTAGAAAAAGCCAAACATAATGCAGCACACAAACAAAATCATTGCTGCACCAGATACACAGCCAGTGCTGGTGTTTAATAGTCTAGATGGATTTTCTAATCAAATCTTTCTGTGTAGAAAATGCATTGATTAGAAGTTAGGCTGTTTTTATATTGATTATTGTGAAATTTTCATATCATAGGAGGGGATAGTTTGACATTTTCAGTAAGCTGCTTATTTTCTGTTTTGCTGAGAGTTAGATGAGAGGGTCAGTGTCTGTGCAGTAAATATGAAGCTACAACCAACAGCCAGTTACCTTAGTTTAGCACAAAGACTGAAAACGGGAGGAAACAGCTAGCCTGGCTCTGTCCAATGCTCTTTTTCTTTCTGTTATTATTTTATGGTGCAACTGATCAGTCATTTGGTCGATAAAATGTTAGAAAATATTGAAAAATGTCTGCATATATGTTTTTATCTAAAAAGTGAGCTAAAATTACGTTTTTTTTTGTTCTGTAGAAATCAGGCACATTTCTTTAACCATTTAAAAAAGTGCAAACAAGATATATGTGTGTGGTTATGAATGGTGCGGTGACATCTATCCATCTATCAAACACAGTCCTGGACTGCAGTTGAATTTATGACAATCACAACATTTTTCAGAAAAATCGCAATCTGATATTTTCATTAAATTGTTCAGTACTGATTAGTGGTTAGTGAAAGCCTCAGCTGTCTGAACTTAATGTTGTGGAAAAGGTAGTACTGTAGGTGTAATTATGAACCTGTGAGACACTAGCCTCCCACGGCGATTTGGCTTACTAATGACTATACAGCCCGGCTATCTAGATGACAATCTCATCAGAGGATCACACCACCATCTGCAGTCTGGAATACAGAGTGGCTCTTGTGTTTAGTAGAAGCACTCAGGGAAATGCCAGCAGCCCAGAACTCACTGACATTTCCTGAGGTTCCGCTCTTACAGGGGCTTAAAGATTTGCCCTTCACTGCAAATTTCACGTTTGCAGTGAAGGGCGGTGTGACTCGTGACCTCTCAGGGAATGACCCCGGGTGCTTCCTTTTTTGGCATGGAGCACGCATGCTGCACATAAGAGAAATAAAACAATTTCAACTTTTTTTTTTTTGAATGATACTAAAAGAATGTGAGTGAAAGAGTTGGGGAACAGACTGGCCCTGGGTCAGCGTGTCGTAGCTGTGTCTGCCAGCTTGTTTTTATTCCTCTCATTCTTTCTCTTGTTTCCCTTTTGAGCGTCCCAACCCCCGCATGTTTCTTAAAGATACATAGATTCGCTGCTCAGCTGTTCGGTTGTAGCTGAAGTGTTGCATGCTTTATTAGTGGGTATGTCTGTAGCTGTAATGTAGTTAGTTGGGTTGCCCATAGACAGCAGTGAGGGCTAATCTATCTGTGCTAGCCTGTGGGGGATCTTCAGTAGGAGAGGAACAGCTGTGAGGACATTTACAGTCTGATACAGTGACTCTAGGTTTCCTTCTCCCTTTCTTTGCATCACAGGATTACTACTGCTTTCTTATCTTTTCAATTCTCTTCCTTTCCTTTTTTCTTAAGCAGTCTTATTTTATGTTCTCTTCTCTCTGAGGAATTACCAGCTGTATAGTGTTTTAGAGTTTGGCAAGATCCATGACCTAGTTAAAAATGGACAGAGAACAGGAAACAGAAGAGGAATGAATAGCTAATAGGAGCTTGGGCTCTTTCTGGCCCCACCTCTGCCTCTCCTTTGCATGGTTTCAAGCTCTTTCACTCTTGCTTTCCATATTGATCAGTGCTCTTTCCTTGCTGTGTAAGTACCTTTAGGACAGACAAATGGTCTCTTGTAGATGGGTATGGCTATGCAATAGAGATTTGAGCAGCTTTTTGTTTTTCCTGATGTAATTAGGACAGCCAATTAGCACAGATGTCGGTAGTGCCATTAATTGCTGTGCAGAAATAGGATGGCAATTATTAACACCTTCATTCTTCTTTTTTTATTAATTCTCTCTCAGCCATCAGCCTTTCAGGTTGTGGAAGTGATTTTGAAGTGTCCCCTTTCTGCCCACTCTCTCACTCCGCATCCTCAGTTTCCTCTTAAATAGCTCAGCACTGTGCGGCTTTACTTTTTTTATTTCTCTAGCCAGTATTCCTGTGTATCACGTTGATTCTCCTGAAGTAGAAATTCACAGGACACAGTGTAACATCCTCCCACGGGTCCTGCAGACCAAGACAGCAGGGTGATTTATTTGCTTCTTGCAACACCTCCGCAGCCGCCTGAATTCCCCCTCCTCCCTCTGGCAGGTGTAATGAGAGCACTGGTCATGGACAGATGATGGACGTGGAGACGTCGTACTCAGACTTCATCAACTGTGATCGCACAGGCCGCAGGAACGCAGTACCCGACATCGCAGGGGAGGGGGAAGTAGCAGCCAGCACCAGTGAACTCACCAAAGACCTGGCAGAGATGGACCTGAAGGCTGCAGGTCAGTAAACCCACATCTGAATACGTGTGTGTGTGTGTGTGTGTGTGTGTGTGTATGTATGTATGGTGTATATTCCATACACCAATGACATCTGCTAACCAGTGACACCATTTGACAAAAACGAGGAAAACATGGCTCATACAGTAATTTGTGGTTTGCTAACAATGCTATGGAATTAATAAGAAAGAAAAGAGTCTGTAGCTCCAGTAACTCGTTGGAAATATACAGCAGTGAGCAGATCACCAGTCATTTGACCAAACTACCCTGAGCTGACTGAGTTAGCAGAAGTACTGAGCTCTGCCACAGTAACAATCCACAGCATCTCATCTCTGCTACATGTCTGCCCTGTGTTACTGGATTTTCCTTCCAATATGTCTTTTGTAGTTGTTCAATTATTACAGATGGCAAACATTTTCCTGTTTGAGTGAAGTTCATCCTCCAGAAGATAGTCAAGAACTAGACAGCTTTGTCTGTGCAACAGATTAATTTGTCTATCTTAACTCTGACTATAATTTAGCTCAAACTAATAGTCAAAGTGTGACTGGCCCCTGGACCTCAATGCACCAAAATAAATAAATACAAACAGGTGGTTTTGCCCCGCTTGCAGTGTCAGTGAGATTTGATTGTTGTGCTTTGTTGCCTTAGTGTTAAATGAGTCGTAACGGCGGCGCAATGACAGATTGTCCTTGCTTCCTCTAATCTCAGTGTCAAGTTGTTAAGAGGAACACGTCTGAAGATGACGCAAATGTTCCCAGTGTTGACCGTCTTACATCGTTGTTCTTCCTTTTCTGTCAAAGACACATTTCCTACGACATGATAAGCAATTTGACTGCTGTATATCAAACCACTCTAATGCTGGTCTGGTGGGAAGCCTCACGTTATCATGCATCATATCATGCTTGACACTGTGTTGCTACAGGATTCTCATTTTTTTTTTTCTGTGTGGAGCCTGAAAGCAGACGCATTGCCCTCTGTTAGACATGCCAAACTACTTTTGAGCTTGATAATATACACTATGTTTGACAGATTTTTATTTATTTTTTTGTCCTTTTTCTTAAAAAAACAAACAAAAAAAAACAATGTTTCCCTTGTTTTCCTCCAGAAGGGGACCCAGGGGCCACCCCGGCCCCTGAGGCAGAGGGCTCTACCAGCCAAGATGCCCAGGGAAGTGGAGGCCCATCCTAAACTGAGCCAGAGACCGAAAGGAGGCAGAGCCGTGGATTGAAAAGTAGAGAAGGAAGCAAGTGGAAGTGGAGAGACATGGAGAAAGGGAGGAGAGAGTGTATATTGGTTGTCCTAACTAGACATGAGGACATGTTCGCTCACTGCCAGCCTGTTTGGAGCTTCTGTGGCCCAAATGTACGCCTTTTCATTGGATCAGATTGTATCATGGGGAGCAGAACACAGTAGAAGTGATATCTGAGATGCGCTTCATACGTAAACGTAAGTCATTTATATTCCTAACGAGACAAGAAAGCACAGAAACTTTGGATTTACGTCTGTGGAGATGGACTGAGCTGAACAGAATTCATTTATAACATTCGAAACATTGTTCCAGCCTAATATGGGACTGTGTCATGGAGGGCGTATTCATAATCCTCTGTTGGTCATTTTCTTTCTGTGTATGCGTGTGTTTGTGACCCTCTTCTTCAATTTCATTGTCAAGTCTTTTCTTTCCTAGTAAACAAACATAGTCAAACATAATGCGTTATACTGTCGTGTTCAGACTTCATATTTATTGCTTAATGTTCAGTGATAACTTTGTGATAGCAATTTTCTTTGTGTAATAAAATACACATGAATTACTGTAACATTTGTATTTTATGTTTTAAGCGTAAATATCTTCTCATGCAAGGCAATTTGCAGGTTTCTGTTGTATTGAGCACAGCAGTTAAAAGAGCTGGAAAGGTGGTGAGCCCCAGCCAGCCAGGATTAACGAGTGTAGCGCTGAGTCGTTCCAGAGCCATAAATATTATTAAATGCAGCTTTTTGTGTACATTTGAATGGCCACAGGAAGTCCGTGTTTACATTTCCACCTAGCATGGCTCCAGTGTTCATATTTATCTCTATACAGTAAAGAAACGGAGGATGACAGAGCAGTTAATCTGCAAAGCTGTGCTTCCCCCCCCCCCCCCCCCCCCCCCCCCCCCCCCCCCCCCCCCCTCTCCAATGGCATCAGACTTGAGCTAATTTCCTCTTTAACTGTAATAATTCTAAGATGACTTTATATCAAAATGACGATTCTTATAAGGACTGGCTTGGAAAACTCTTTTGAAGTTACTGCAGATTATGAGCATTAAGGAATAGGTTGACATGGAGAAACATTTCATAATGTTTTTATTATGGTTAAAGTTGCTTATCAAGTGTTCAATATGTCTGTTACAAATGGATGTGCTTTTTTTATTTAGTGAAATGAATTTTAAAAAATAAATATATACATCAAAGTAATTGAGAGAATAATTACGAAATGTAAAACCACATTAAGTAAACTGTTTTGTCTATCAAGGTGACAGTTGTGTGCCACCTAGTGTTCAGATGTAAGACTAGACTTTTGGTATTGAGCTGTTTTACCTGATGTGTCCTGCAGTTTATGTATGGAGGGCAAAAAGCAAACAAATTTTCTAACAACCCTACCTCACCCGCAAACCAAACCACGGATATTCACAGTAAACCATGTTTCCCCCCATAGGTAGTAAGTTCTTCACCTTTCCACCAGCTTTCAATTATCCTCCATCACATGTTTTCACCCAAAGATGTTCAGGACGCCATAATGGTTAAGCTATTACAAAGATGAACAACTAATAACCTCCCTTATCCTTAACTTACAGTCTGACAAAGTGCTAAAGCTGTTCATGAGTGTTGAGTAAGTTTACATCAAAAGCTTCCCTGATTCTCTTCATGAAAACGGAACGTAAACACAAGATGAATGAAATGAGTTTTGAATGAGTTTTCATACAACAAAATCTACTTCATCAAGACAAAACACTTGCACGCCTTTGTTTTTTGCACCTTGCAAACCACCGTGACTTCCTCTGGAACTGCACTGTAAATTAAAGTATTTAAGGTCTCTAAGAATACTAACAAAACACAAAGCTGTTGATGTTCAGGTATGTATGGTGAAGGCAGCAGCCATAATGATAAACAGCATATTTGATAATTTTTCTTTCTTTATGTCTGGTTACAAATGAGGAAAAAGACATTCCATTTTGTCAGGTGGGGAGGTTCAGATGGATTTTCCCCTGGGTTCACTTCTTCCTCAGACTTCCTTGTCAGGTTTAAAAGGCAGTCGTGTTTTTCATCCCATAGGCCTCATACAGCTTGTCGAGGAGCTCTTTCTTCTCCTTCTCAGGCAGGAAGCACGACTTTGCAGAATTGATGTTCTAGAAAACACAAGAAGCCAATACGGTGGCCATTAGTGTGCTTAGTTCACCTTTTAAGGAATAGCTGAGCAATTTGGGAAATATCCACTTTCCTGCAGAGAGTTAGATGAAAGGATGTATACCACTCTTGTTTGTACTGTAAATATGACACTACAGGTGGTTTAACTTAGCCAGTCCAACCTTTACCTTTTAGTATGAAGGTAGCAAAATACATCTACTAGAAGTGTTCAGTACATGTACCAACAATTAATCTGTCACCTGTCACTGACAAAATCAGTAGCTTTTAGTAGAGCTCCTCACTAGTAACTGAGTTATTATGTTATGACCTTGTTAAAAGCATATCAAAAGACAGCCAAAGCCATGCAAACAAATCATGATTGGATAACAGTGCTTGTACAGGCTAGTGTTATACTGAACTGAACCAGACAGTCAGAAACAGCGCTGAATGCCTCAGCTGAATGGTGGTGCGATCGCCCATCTCAACTACACAGTCGGTGACTACAGCAGGCAGTTAGCTTAGCATAAAGACTGGAAACAGGAGAAAACTGCTAGTAACAGCTGGTCGCCTGACAACCTCACACCGATGACAAGACTACCAAAAGTCACTGCTCCCTGTCAGGAAACAGTCCAGCACATTGCCCACCCCAAAACTACGTGTTGTTTCTATACTTTGGTTAAACAAACAAGATATAACGTGTTCATTAATGAGCATTAAAGGCACTGGTGGGCAGATTTTGCTGCTTTTGGATGGAGCCAGGCTAGCTGTTTCCTCCGTGTTTCGCTAACCTGCTGGTGGCTTTATATCCATTATACACATGAGTGGTATTGATCTTCTAATCTAACTCTTGGCAAGTGAACAAATCAGCATATTTTTCAAAATGTCAGGCTATTCCTTTAATGATCTACTGCAAATCTAATCCACATGAAAGCTTGATGGAGCCTGGATGTGAAGCAGAGCTCTTCACACATTGTTTTAAAAAAAAAATAAAGGATCTGAGGCTTTTCAGCATGCAGAGGGACGCTTCTTTTACGTAAGCTTCTGTTCCTGCTTTAATTAGCAACTGAGAAAGGCATTGCTATGCACGGGGCATCCACACCACGTGCTATCATTTCAAACCATCTTAAAAAGCTTTCATCCTGTGAACCACTGCTGTTACTATTTATTACTGCATTTGATCTCACCACTCGTTTGAATTCCTCTTCAGTGAATCCCATGTAGTTTTGCGCGATGCTGTAGTCGAGTTGCAGGGTTGAGTTGAAGATCAGAGGGTCATCTGTATTCAGGGAGTAGTTTGCCTGGTCCTCCCTGAACCTGCACAAAGGAAATGGTGAAATCCAAACAAAAATGAATAAAAATGCCCAAAATCTACTTTAATGCAGGTTAATTTCCATGTACAATGAACACAGCTCACCTGACAACAGGATGCTTGGTGTAGTCTGGGTGGCAGGCACCAGTCAGCTTACTGGAAACAGGACACACCTGCAATGAGAACAGCACAGGCAGCACTGAAACCTCGTTCTTGCAGTCTTTCTTCTTCCAGTTGTGGTACTTAAGGCTCCACTAGGGGTCAGCATATCCCTGTGTTACTACTGGTAGGTACTGTATCAATATGTTAGTCAACTACTGTATGTAATTACCTGATAAAACAACCCCACTTTCTTTCTGTAACGATTAGAATGAGCAGTGTGTAATGATGAACAGGGAACAGTATGTTTAATAGATAACAGGCACATTTCTGCAGGAATTAGTAACCTCGCTGGCGGTTTTCTTATGAAAACTGATAAATCTGGATGGTTCCTTACCTCAAAGTGCATGTTGTCAGCCAGCAGTTTTTGGTACAGGGCATGATCTTCCAGGGTTCTGTAACCATGTCCAATCCGTTCAGCTTTCAGCACTTCTACAGCCTAAAAATCCGACAGGGTTCACACGAGGTGGATTCAAACAACAACAACAAAAAAAATCCTCCATGTAGTACACGTCAGCAGAATCTACTGGCTATTTCTAGAGATACACTCGCAACTGTTGTGGCAAAGCTGAACTGTCACTGTGAACGACTGCTTCTCTAGAGAGTGGCCACTTCTTATGGCAGCCATCGCCCAGTGTGACATGTAGTTTTACACTTAAGGGGTTGAGGCGTAACTGCTGAGATAAACATAAGCAGTAAAAAAATTATTTTCACAGTTTTTGCATCTACACATAGATATATTTGCATACGTTTGTGAACTCCTTTGTGCTTTGTTGTTGCAAATTTCTCTACGCATAAATGAAAATCTCTTGCACACTGGAATTTTAAAACAGTCCCAAACTGGTCCTTCAACATCTTAAACCAACGACAAACACAATCCTCTGTTCTTGTTTCTTTTGTATCTCTGACTCATTTCCATTATTAGTGCATGAGTTCATTGTTTTGTGTAGTTTCTGTTTACAAGCTCCACAGATGACTCCACCTCAGGGTTCAGAAATGTCTTGTGTTTCTGCTGAATGGCTTACCTCCTTCACCACCAATGCCGGGCCCACCTCTCCTGCATGGACTGTCCTGTGGACGCCGCAACGCACCGCTTCCTGTCAACACAATCAGTCATGGAACACATCAGCAACTAAACAGCACAGCCAAACATCTGGCTTTCACATTTGCGATCCTGCAGCATCTACTGAGGCGCCTTCTATCATCTAGCAAGGTTTTTTTTGTACATGCTTGCTTTGTTTCAGATGGAAAAAGATGTTGCTTTAGAACTGTGATGTAATGTAAGAAATCCACATTCTGCGCTGGCAGCCAAGACATCTGTTTTCATTTTAGCATTCTTACCCTTGGACACATCAAGTCTGGCTTGCTCAGTCTGCACTGTTATATCTAGAGGTCATGTATTTATGGAGATAGTTAACAATATTAGTGTGGACTCTGTTCTGTGAGTTCTGCTTCTTGTTAATAATTGAAGCATGTTTTCATTCCTTCAACCAATATCGATTCAGCTTTTCAAAACCTCTGTAAATACTTTTCTGGAGAAATGAGCAATATAAATAATATACTATAGTCTTATGATAATAAAATAATAAAATGTATTTATATGGCACTTGTCAAAATCAGATATTACAGTGCGTTACAAGGAAAAATTAAACAGAAAATACTTGAATACAAAATCATATACTGTACGCATACAAGAAAGTAAACTGTCAATTTTTGTCACAAAAACACATATGAAATTGTATTTTATACATACAAATACCAACCTGCATACACACATAAATACACACAAATAGACGAAATAAGGTTATAGAAAAAAAATACATTTGACACAAATTAAAACTGAGTGTAGAGATAGTTATTATAGTATAGTAGCTTATAATTATTGACAATTCGTTTGAATGGTATTACGTCACTACTGATGTTTGCTTTGGATGGATAAGGAGCAAGTCAACAAAATATGTGCTGCATTTGTAAACCATCACGCAGCAACAGCTCAGGATTTTTTTTAGTTTATGATGCACATTAATAAGCACAGATGCAAATGCACCAGGGTTAGCCAAAAGACTATTTTTCATATGTAGTCCCTGGACAGTTGTTACATAGTAAACCTGTAAAACTTAAAAAACAATTATAAAATTAATTTAACAAATTTAAAATGAAGTCATAAATTAATACTGGTTGGAGGCCACTAACATTCAATCAACAGCTGTGTGAGTCCAGACTATTCTGTTGTTAGCTGGTGGTTAGTGTTAGTGTCAAATTTTGATAAGAACAATTAACTTCCAACAGTTTTCATTTTCATAGTAGTGAAAAATGTATAAAATGTCATTTGTAAAAAGGACTGAGAGTATGAACTGTCCCCATGTAAGCAATTGATTACAGCTAAGACTTGGTCCACATCCAGTGCTGTAGTGTATTACCTGATTAATCTAACGCATTCATTATGGTCTGACAGGCAAAGTTGATTACTTACTGTAGTATTCTCAGAATTAATCAATAATTTCTGGCTGAAAACCAAATTGGATTTTTCTGAGAAGCCTCAGAGCGTAAGAGTATTAGATTTTACTTCCATATACTGTGTTGGCTACATAGACATTTAAGTCCTCATCAGTTTAAGACTATTCTCTGACAATGAAAAATGGAGAAATGAAAAACTCAGCTGTGACACCTGAGCTCAAACCTGTTTCACAAAGTTGGGCATTATGACAAAAGGTACATCTCCATGGTAACAGAGGGCGTGCATCGAGCATAGATCAGGCCTTCAGTATCTTCTTACCAAGTCTGTGAAATGGTATGACCTCTAGGAGAGGAATGTGTTCAATAATATATATACATGTTAACCCCATGTTCAGCTTCTTAGTTTAATGTGGTAGCATGCAAACATTTGCTAATTAGCACTAAACAAGTACAGATGAGGTTCATGGGGATGTGATCATTTTGCAGGTATTTGGCCATAAACCCATATATAGGACAAATTGGAATTTTGACCCCATGATGGTGCGAGATGAAAAGTTAAGAGATCACTAAAGCTGCTATAATTCATCCTTAAGCAGGCACAAATGACTACTAAATTTCAGGGCAAAACATTCACGGTTGAGGAGAAAGTCATGGGATCACTATATCATTGAGATACATCATCTGAGAACCGTGATTACACAAAATGTTGTCACAAATCATCTAGTAAATGTTGAGATTTCACTAGATAAGCAATAACTTTGACCAGCTGACGGTACTAGATTAAAATTCAATGTATCACCAAAGTCAGTAAGTGTCATCTTCTGGACATCGTAAATGTCTTTAAAAAATGTCAAGGCAATCCATTCATCCCTACAGCCAAAACCACTAGTGTGGGTAATACAATTACAAGCCATCTGTCCTTTCTGTAGTTATAACAGACAGAGCTACAAATTCTAAGGATTCCTGTAAGTTGCTGGTGCGATAAACCACAGCCATATCTCCATCAGCCTGCAGCCTGTGGGAACATTAGTTGGACTCTGTGACTATAAAATCTTTTTACAACCTTAAAACAACACAATGCATTATAAATAAAATTATGCCTACTGTACTTTAGTGCCAAGGGAAGAAGTCTACTTCTGTACTTACACTGTCAGCATTTTTTCTCCAGCAATCATACTTCTTGTTAAACTACAGGCTGTTGTTTATCTGATCTTTATGATTATTAAGATTATTGCTATGGGTGCTTCTCAAGTCTCTTATTTGTTGTTTCCTTGCTCCTCGCTTGAAACGGAGGTTGTTCCGCTCCGCCATCTTGCAGACCGTCCCAAAGCTCTTATTCGCGCCCCGAGGATCGAGGATAAGCTATGAGCGGATCGACACGCCCCCTTATTTGGTAGCCGTTATATTGATTGGACTGATCTGATACATCAGGACAGATAACATTAAACTCAAGTGTAAACCCTCCATCTCTGGACTAAATGACTACAGGCCTGTCGCCCTGACATCTGTAGTCATGAAGTCCTTTAAAAGACTGGTGTTGGCCCACCTGAAGGACATTACAGGCCCTGCAACACCTCAACTCTCCAGGGACACATGCAAGGATCCTGTTCGTGGACTTCAGCTCAGTGTTCAATACCATCATCCCAGACATCCTCAGCACCAAACTCACCCAGCTCACTGTGCCAGCCTCGACCTGTCAGTGGATCACAGACTTCCTGACTGACAGGAGTCAGCAGGTGAGGCTGGGGAACATCACATCCAGCACCCGGACTATTAGCACTGGCGCCCCCCAGGGGTGTGAGCTCTCCCCACTGCTCTTCTCCCTCTACACCAACGACTTCACCTCAAGAGACCCATCTGTCAAACTCCTGAAGTTTGCTGATGACACAACGGTCATCGGCCTCATCCGGGACGCGGTCAGAACAACCTGGAGCTTAACATGCTCCAAACTGTGGAGATGACCGTGGACTTCAGGAGGAGCCCCCCCACTCTGCCCCCCATCACCATACTCAACAGCCCTGTGTCTGCTGTGGAATCCTTCAGGTTTCTGGGATCCACCATATCCCAGGACCTGAAGTGGGAGCCCAACACGGACACCATCATCAAGAAGGCCCAGCAGAGGATGTACTTCCTGTGTCAGGAAGGAGCTGTTGATCCACTTTTACACAGCCATCATCCAGTCTGTCCTCTGCACGTCCATCACTGTCTAGTTTGGATCGAACACCAAAAAGGACAGGGCCAGACTACAACGGACAGTCAGGACTGCAGAAAAGATCATCGGTGCCAACCTGCCCTCCATTCAGGACTTATACATTTCCAGAGTCAGGAAACGGGCAGGAAACATCACTGCAGATCCATCTCACCCCGGACACAACCTGTTCCAGCTCCTCCCCCCTGGTAGGCGCTACAGAGCACTGTACACCAAAACCAACAGACTCAGGAACAGTTTCTTCCCACAAGCCATCACTCTGATGAACAGCTGATTTCTGACCCACAATGTCAGGAACAATTCCTGTGCAATAATCCAGTAACTGTGTTTCTAATCAGCACCTGTTTACTGGTTACCACTGGTTATTTATTCATCATTCTCTATTTCAGTGCTGTTCATACGGTTATATTGTAGATACTGTAAACCAAATCCACCTACCTCAAGTCATTACTCCTGCACAAAATACTTATTTACTCCAGCATCCGTGCCACTATGCTTCATTTCATTGAGTACATGTATGCATGTATGTCACATCCACCTCCGACATGTACATACTCCTGCATCCTTTGCACTCTGCTCACTGCACTATTTGTCAATATGTCTATATTGTTTTTGTTGATAGTGTGTATATTTGTGTTGTCTACACAAGTCTGTGTCTGATTTTATTTTATTTTATTGTGATTTTGTATTTTTGTAGGAGTAAGCACATCATGAGCAATGTACAATCAAGAGTCAAATTCCTCGTATGTGTACATATACCTGGCAATAAAAGCTGATTCTGATCACTGCAAAGTCTTAATTTGATTTGTTTTATGATTCACTGTTAAAATCTGAGTTAACTGTAGGTCTCATCAACAAAAGCCCCACACACAACTTTCTTCATTTAAGAAAGAAAGATTTTTCTTTACTTTATTACTCCCATCAACTTTTATAGTAGCGACAATTAAAGGCAGAGAGAGTTCGAGAGTCTGTCAGCAAGAAACACATTTTAGGCCTACATAATTTATTGTCATTTCTATTCAGTCACACGTGAGGCTGGTCATTCCTGTGTTTAGTCCAAATGAAACATAGTAAACACGTAGCCTAAGGAGTCACTAAACTGCACTAAAGTCTCTAATGTTAAAGTCTAGATGTTACATAATTGTGTTATGGGCATTGTAGAGGTGACTGGGGTCGTGAAAGTGACCAATCTCTTCGATACTCCTCTGTGTGTTCATATCACGTGCATTCGCCTGATTTTTATGTGCACCATTTCTGAGACAAATTGATCGCCACAGCCCACACCTTCGTAATTTCCCTCATGTTTTGCCAGAGTTGTCTGTTGCTATTATGTTGATGTTTCAACAAGCTCACCTCATAGGCATTCCTGTGTTCTGGATTGGCTTTACAGTTGAGTGACTCATCACCTGCCAGATCAATGGCGACCACTCCTTTGTCGCAGTATTTCTTACACAGCTCCACGACGTCCATGGACCAGCCTGGCGAATTTGAAACACACATATATTACTACACGGTTTGGTCCTGCCAACTCAAACACACACATGCAGATGATGTGTAGATGAAAAGCGATGATACAGTCTAAGCATCATGCTGCATCCATCTGCATCAATCTACAGCTTGACAAGCACAAGAAAACATTAACCAACATGCGGTAATACCTGTTTGTGTGGCTGACAGTCACCAGGACTAGTTCCTAAAGGAACATTTCAACTTACATGAGAATATTGACTGCACTCTCAAGTCTGTATGGTAAATCTCTCTCTCTCTCGCCTGCCATTCACCGGTCTTGTGCAGAGTTTTGCGTGCATGCTGTGCTGCCAACAACTGCATGCATGTCGCGGTTCCTCATGGGTCTATTTATAAGTAGCGGCTGTTTAAAAACGATATAATATTCTTTGTGTGGTTCATCAACAGTGAAGCTGGGGCTCCGTCTCTTCAGTAAGTGTTCCTCTTCTACCACTACACACGCGCACTGACGACCCAGGGTTATAGGATTACAATTTTGGATATATTCACGCACTTTAAAAACATTTATTGAAAGTTACTTTTTCTTTTTACATGTTTATTTACAGCATTAAACGTTGAAATGTATATTTCAATAGGCTGTATATTAACTTATTGGGAGAAAACTGGTAGTTCTATGTAAAACCAGACGTTGACCACCCCCATATCGGCAAAACGGCATGATCCTTGTTTTGCTGCGAAGCTTCGACTGTGAGATTGACAGTCGGATCAGGCTCGGACCCTTCGAAGTATCGATTCTTCGACTATTCGGGGTCAGCCCCAGTATTCACAATTAAAATATTATTTTATCTGGATTAATCTGCAAATATTAGGCTGCATACAGTTTAAACATACACACATCTAATTGCATATAGTTATCTTACAGCTTGTAGAATTTGGTGTTTCCTAAAATAGTACTTCATGTTCTAATCTATAATGACAAAATCAGGTATCCTCCATACATTGAGATTTCATACATAAGGATGTATGTAATCACCCGGGGATATTACAGCATGTTTTTTTTGCAAGAGATGTGGCATGAAATACAGAATGGCAGATATGAATTGCATTTGGCTTTTGGCCTGCACAGGAAACAGCTGCATGAATGGAGCAGCGCAGATCTGCAACTGACTGTTGCTGCTGATATAGCAACAACTCATGTTACTACAGTTACTTTTACTGGTGCAACTTAGACTGTACACAGCCTCTGCTGTCGCAATTACAGCTAATACTCTAAAAAGTACTAATATAACACAAATACGTACTATCCTGTGAAATGTATCTCTAAAACATCAGATTTGCCATAAAATCTTGTACAGACATCCATGGTCCTAAGAGGATGAATATTAATCAATTTGGTGATTCCCTGACATTTCTTCTAGCGCCTTTGTCCTGTCCTGCAAAACTAATGACATTGTCATCAGCTGTACTTTGTGTTTAGTGCTAATTAACAAATGTTAGCATATTAATGTGCAAAAGACAGTGAATATGGCAAATCTGAAGATACATGGTTTTCACCTGATAGCAACAATGTGTAGAATAGGTTACAATAAGAATAGTAGCCTATGGATCTATAATATGTATCTGCTCTGACTGCATTGTGGATTTCTGTGGTGCTCTTGTTCATTATCTAATAAGAATAACTGAGGCAGAGCTTTGAGACAGGACAGAAGACAGTACAGTTTAGGAACCTTATCTCACAAGGTTGTTTGGGCAGACAGGAGCATGAACAGTTCATTACTTGGCTTGTCGCGCATGCAGCATAGAATGGACCTGGCTTTGATATTGAAGGCCCTCTCCCCCTCGCTGAGGCCCTCATTAACCAGTTGCACCACCATATCTGGGCTTAGGTCACCTCTGAGTGAAGAAACACAGTGAAAAACAAAACATGAGCCAAACTTAATACATTGCTCCCCGAAAGCACAACACATTCACCAAAGTCTACAACTTTTCAAGTAAAGACTTACTCTGTCTGGTTCCATGGAATGGGGTCGACTTTAGTGTTAGCCAGTAAATGTGGGCTGTATCTGACCTCAACATAAATCACTCCCTCCTTGGCTTTGTCTTCAACAAACTCATAGGCTATCCTCTTGATGGCCTCTCTGTCTCCACTGAAAAGGAAGAAAGATGCAAAATGAATGACATTGCCCTTTGCCTCTGATAATCTTTTATCTCAGTGGCGCAAATAAAACCATTAACCACTGCCAATCCATCATCTAAACTATGATGGCTTTCAAAATGAGCAATATAGGCATTTACACAGTTTTACTGATATGATACAATTTAATTTAAACATCTCTTACACATCTATGTGCACGATATGCTAATAGCTGACTTATAGGCTTCATTAAATGTACTTTATGACCATTCTAAGCTGTTTACTTATTAAAATAATTTCCCCCATACACGTCCCACGTTTTTTTAAATAATTTTCTGACAGAAAATCCAGAAATAATTAGGTATATAAATCAATAATGACAATTTAGTTACTGCCCTTCCAGTGAAAATAGCAATACTTGAGAGTGCCTCACATTTTTTTTTTTAAAGTGATAAAGGTTTAATTGCCCCTCCCCTCCCCAAAAATGTCCCTAAACAGTCCCTAACCTTGTGATTATCATATTTTTGACCAAAAACATTTTTGTCTGTCCTGACCACATGATTGTATTGCATGACAATACAGAGTAGTGATGTGGAAATATTAAGAGAACCACAGCTCCACTTCCCTCTTTCCTTTAGACTCAGCAGCACACTTTTCGTCACATGATGGACAACAACAGTACTTCCAGCAGTTACACTGACAGTGAATGCTCATCCCACATGTCTGAATGCCTGTGTTTTCCAGCGTCCTCTCATTACCTCTCTCCAAACACACACCACAGCTAAGCTCATACAACAATTCTGCGTGAGCTAAACTCAGCTATCAAGTTCCCTATGTTGTTGAAACCGTACTGCACACAAGGCTTTCGGGGGCCTTGATACAAAAGGGTTCATTCAGCACAACTGCGCGCTGCAGTCCAGCCACTGCAGACCGTCATTGTTGAAAGCTTTCACGGCCATTGAGTATCTGAAAGACTACTTGGTCTTTTCTTACCAGTTCAGCCCTGTCACTGGAGAACTAAATATAAGACAGCGTGGCACCGGAAAGGGTTCCCTAACAACTTTCCCCTCCTCTTAGTTTGGTTACCAAGGTGACACTTGATCTCTTGATAATGATGTGTTCGTTTTCTGCATGTCTAGCATTTTAAATCTAGCTGCACCACCCTCCTCCCCTATAGAATGCCACAGAATTTCATTGCATAATCCTGCTGTGTTTTACATCTCAATATCATCAGTCACAATCTACACACTGTACTCAGACTTTGGATATATCATAATTAACTGCATGTGTGATAACAAACTGCATGACTAGACTTTGACCCTCAATGTACTTGGTGGAGTAACATTCCTGTGACACTAATGAGGCGGACCCTGACTCTTAATCACTCAAATCTTCCTCCTTACGCTTCACCTGCTCAACAAGAAAAC
The DNA here is from genome assembly GCF_021292245.1 of Micropterus dolomieu. NCBI lineage: Eukaryota > Metazoa > Chordata > Actinopteri > Centrarchiformes > Centrarchidae > Micropterus > Micropterus dolomieu. The sequence continues at coordinate 6,050,404 of NC_060157.1, forward strand.
ACCTTTGGTAATAATGAAACAGAATCATTGAAGGTGACATGTCAGAACTTACGCAACCACGTGCATGTACTCTGCAAACTTCCCCAGAAACACGGTGAGGGTGGCAGGCTCCTCAACAATAATTTTCTGTGTCATCTCCTCTATGTTATTTGCTGGCAGAGGGATGCCGCGTCTCCTGAAAGGAGGAGAGAGAGAAAAAAAAACATTTCAAGTACAGTGTTGAAATTTAAATGAATACTTTGTTTCATCTTAACCCAAAATATATAAATCTTTATTTAACCGGCTAAACAGCCAGATATTTCCCTCAGGAGTTGGCGCAGACAAAAAACGGAACTTAATGGACAGTGAAAGGCGCACAGAAACATGACTCTAAACTAAAACCTGATAACAAAGAAACAATATTCAGTTCAATGCATAACACAAAGTCAACATTTTTTATGTGGTTATTAAGTCATTTTAACCAACATTTACTCTAAGTGCACATTTTTCACAAACTTGTGCTCTTTGGTGGATAAAACTATGTAATGCAACGATGTTTCTGAAGTACCTCAAACATATCTTTTGCATTTATTTACTGCAATTTCTTGTTACTTATTGACCGAACAATATATCCATGATAAGCTGATATCTGCAACAAGCTAATATTGTCCGATACCAACTAGTCCTCCAACCTAAACACCAACATGATTTTAGTAATTTTAACCAGCCTCAAATACGACTCCCATGAGCGTATCCTGAAATAGCGCCCCTACTGGTGGCATTTAACCCTCCAAATATGATTCATATGAGCATATATAATAGCGCCCCTATCGTTGCCGTTTGTCAATGCCTCCCAAAACGGCAATTTTGAACTCCATTTTCCGACTGGACCTACGTTTTGGAAATCATGTGACCTACATCACATGACAGAAACACGTGGAAACCGTGAGGCCGATCTGCTAGCAGTTGTTGGGTTCACCAGTTGACATGCATACGCTGACTTAGGTTTAGGCACATACCCCTGTGAAGGTTAGGGTAAAGGTTTCGGGCTATGGGGGGCTGTCAACGCCTTTAACATAGTTAGCTGGAACTAGACGCCGGTCTCCTGGGTGAAAAGCAGCTAACTTCCCGCCACCACTGTACAATTTTATGGGTATTTATAATACATGACCACCTTTATCATGTGTTTGCGTTGTACAGCCACTAGAGGTCGCTGCCACAATAAATGTAAAAATGAGTAATAATTTTGCTCTCCGATACACCTGCCAAGACATTTTACAATTGTGCTCTATTTTATTTTATCAATTATCAATATTCACAAGCACAGTTAATCAATAAAAATGTAAAGGTGGTGTTTTCACACAAAAGAACAATAACGTTTTCTTATCTATCTAAACATGTGTATCTAAATCTCAGTACAAACACATAAAATCTGAAGACAATATTGAAGAATTCTGATAAAGCAGATAGTAAACTGACTTACTTGGCAACGTCAAGAATAGTCTGCACCCTGATGGCTCCATCAAGGTGCACATGCAGCTCAACCTGTGGATGAGATAATAAATAATTAATCCATCAATCAAAACAAATTGTTTTCAAACAGATGGATGTAACCATGTATCTAAGTCTGATTATACATTGTAGTTTAGAAGAATAGCACTGCAGAATGTCAGCTGGCCAGCAGTGTTAAAAAAAAGAGAGCAGCCCATCACGAATGCAGTATGCATGACTGGGCAACAAGGAGTGAAAAGGCCATGGGTTCCAGCTCTGACAGCCGTGATTTAATCTGGCAGATGGCACCAATAAATCTATGCTCCTCCTTCAACAACTGAGGCCTAAAAGACTCTCATCAGTCATCCTTATTTCTGGTTGGAAGTGATGATGAAGGAGAGAATGACGAGTATGGTTATGGTAATAAGTTAAATCTCCTAATGTGCACCAAAAGAAGCAGCTGGGAGCACTGACCCTGATCTTCCACAACAGCAAAACCAAAGTTTTATCTATTCTTGTGGCTCAGTTAATTCTTCGACATTCACTTACATACCTTATGCATCTATTCCTTAAAAGCCCTGAAAACTTATTTTCTTCATCAGTTTCTGTTCCATTACTATACTTTATATAATTTTGATAATTGATTAATCCCTCCCTTGATTAGTTCCCTTTCAAGCACCCCACTAAGCATCCTCTGGTTCTAGCTTTTCTACTGTGATGATTTGCTGCTTTGAATTAATTCAGTGTTTTGGTAATTTTTCAAGCAAAATGAAAAAAAAAACACTAAAAGTGAGAATTTGTAACTCTTTTTTGTAACATATGACTAAAAATTTGGGGGGTGTTGGACTGTTGGTCTGGAACAGATTAATCAATGATTGTTGCATTAACAGAATTAGTTATTTCACATGAGAGATTTCAGTTTTTCTTGTTTACGCTCCTCTCACTGATTTAAAATTAATCAGGGCTTCGCTGGAAAACTGTGATGTCACATCCTTCCATGTACCAATCAGGTTCAAGCTAAAATTCTTTAATCAAAATGTGATGACAACTAGAGGGATGTTTATCCACGCAGGAAATATGGTAATGGTCAAAACACTTTAACAATCACAAATCACCTCAAAGAGCAATCAGGGTTCAGACCCACCCTGTGTATTAAAATGAATGAAGTGTACAGTGTGTCCCTCTACTTGCAGGTTATTGAGAGAGTTTCTAAAATGATGAAATTTAAATGAGGTACAGATGCTGAACGCTTTCCCCCTCCCCCCTCTTGGAAAATAACACATTTTTATCCAAGAACCACATGAGCAGTGTGTAAGGTTCAACTGGTTCAACACGACTCAGTGATTAAATTAACATTCTTTGATCAAACCTCATGAATCTAAACCTGACTCATTCATCAGTCATTAAAGGAAATGCTGCAGGAGATTAGCCTACAACATAAGGGGTTGTTCCTGATTAAAGATCCCTTTGAGACACAAATGCCACTGTCAGTGAACATTTTATTTCATTATTTTGGATTTCAAAATTGCAATAAAAACTTAAGACAAACAAATAAAAGTCTGGATCATGTTTGTAGAAAAAAACTACACCAGCCACCAGCTTTCAATAAACTAAATCTTTCTGGTGTATACAGCTGAAAACACAAATGTGAAGATTTGCTGCTTTTGTTTGTATTATATCCTTGCAAATTTAATATATTTGTGTTTTAGTTAATTTACATTTAAATTGACCGCTTTGGACTTGCAGAGATCACTTGGAATCTGAAGGTACTTTTTCAGTATTTCCTGATGATATGTGCGTCAAATTATTATTTGATTAATCAAGAAAATAACATGTAACAAGTTCATAGATAATGAAAATAACTGTTAGTTGCAGCCCAAGTTATGACAGACTGCTATTCAGACCTGCTTCCTTATCACCTTTCTTTTAGAAAGTAAAGCAGCTGTGTGCATCTGTGTGACAGATGGAAAATGTTCTTAAGATTTGATGTTTTCAACAAGAAGTGAAGTCTTCTATTGAAACTGTTTGAGTTTCTCTTTTGTTTATGTCTGTTTTCTTTCTTTAAAAGCCTGGTTTCCGTGACACTGGAGCATCAGAGTTGTTTACAGACAACAAACAGCTGGTTAACCCATCTGCAAGTTCAGGAAATCCTGTGGCAATTCTTTCAGTATACACACATCACTTTCTGTAGTAACTTATATAAGAGTTAGAGTTTATACTGAATTAAAATCTGCAATGTGTTATTGCACAACAGCCTCTTGCTGATTCTCCACTGAAAGGGTTCTATTATGCAATTTTGTGAAGCCACTAAATATAGGATGTTCATAGTGAAAGAAAGGTTTCATGTAAAATATTTCTAGTTTAAGTTTCTCAATTGTGATGATTGCCTACTTTTCTCTGTTTTGTATCATTGTAAACTGAATCTTTTTAGGTTTTGATCTGGACAACCAACAAAACATCTGAAGAATTTTCTGACATTTCATTAATGAATCAGTAAATATCCATTACAGTGGATGCCCTCTGCAACTGTGTCAGCCTTTTATTTATGTCTATATTTGTCCTTTAATAATTTTCTTCTGAGTTTAACTCCAAACCAGAACAGAAACTCTCTGAAAGCAAACAGTCTAGTTAGTCTTGGAGCTGAAATGATTAGTTGATTTGTTGATTAGTTGATCAACTAACAATTAATTGCAATTATTTTGACAATCTATTTAGGTAAATTCTCAAGCAGAAATGCTATATTAGCTGGTTCCACTTTCAGTTCCACTGATTTGCTGCTGTTCTCTGTTTTATATCATTATAAACTGAATATGTTTCCCACTATGTTCTGGCATTTTATAGACCAAACAAATAATCAATCAATTGAGGAAATAATCAGGAGATTAATCAGTAATGAAAGTAATCAGTAGTTTCAGCCCTACATGATCACACACTGTAATAACCCTGTAGCTATATACTACAATTAATGTCAGTGTAAGATGCATGGATGGTGAACCGGTGCAGGTTACTGCCACAATGACCCCAGGAGTGGTATCAGGTCTACAACAGCAAATTAATATTTAATAGGATGATTTCTTATCAGCCGTCAGTTCCTCGGCAGACCAGGTGCAGCACCAAACATTCATGTATGTGGGCCGGTTGCGCATGTCACGCTACCTGACAATTAAAGGTACAGTTCACTTTGGGCAGGCTTTGTTGTGCGCGCCAGTTGTATCTATCGGCAAATAAAAGTACTTCCATAAAGAAATCAGGCAAAAGAATGCAAAGTGTTTTCTGTGTGTCTATTGCAGTGATGAGACGCTCGCATTAATTTAACGTGAATCCCTCCATCCCACAAACATGTATTAATAAATAACTACACTCATTACAGAACAATGTGCTACCTTGTAATTATATAAAGAAGCAAGAGAAAGCTGTTTGGACTTGCTCAGTGAAAATAAATAGCCTATCTGTCCTTTCATTCATCACAGTGTCTTGTTTAAAGCCACACGTCAAACTGTAAGCAACGGAAAGGTTCTTCCGTGTTCCAACTACTGGCATCAAACACACACAGGCTACACACACACACACACACACACACACACACACCGATAATGGCAAATAATAATACAATGTATTTTAATCAAACACTTGATTTCTTCCTTTATATCTTTAAACACGCTTCTTCGTAGCCTATTATTTGGGTCTCGGGCACTAACCCTAACGTGCGTAAAACCAGGAAAAAGTTCGCCCGTCAAACACATTTCTATTTAAATTATTAATGCTCATTCTACAGTTTAGCCTACCGGCTGATACTGTACCTTTGGCTTGTTGAATACCACTTGTTCGGGGGGGGAAAGCTCAGCCATCGTACAGAGTCTGCTGTTGCCGGTGAGTCTGCTGGTGAACAGAGAGCTGAGGACTGGCGTGCCAAAACGTATCGCAGCTTGCCTTGTTATTATATGCATGGCTCTGGGACACGCCTTTGTTCACACAACGGCATAACACATCGCTAAGAGCTATTACTGTACAACAGAGGATGTCAGGACGCACAGAGGAGCAGGCTGTGCGGTACAGTGTGCATTAACATATAGAGACAACAGTAGCCTAGGTAGAAGGATTAACGGCCCTGAATGGCAGCAGCTTTGCACCCATGTGATGAGAGCTTTACCACCGGGCTAATTAATTAAGTCAAACCGTTACACAATGAAGCAAATTGCAGTATTTATATTTCGTAGTCTTCATGAAGGTTTCAAAAAATATCAGTCATTCTATCATGACTATGGGGAATGTGTTAAAATAGAGGAGGGGAGGAGAGGTCATTCTTTATTACTAGAAGACTCTCGCTGTCTTTTGAATGTTGACACAAATCTGCTTCTCAGTGGATACTCCGATGTTTTGAAGAAATACACCATTTGAAATCCTGCTATCTACAATGCACATATAAGGTTGACACATTGCTTTTCTTTCTAAAATTCTTTCTAAAATCTAAGTGTTCTGTTAGGGGTCCTGGAAACCCCTGGTATATCAGCTTGATTCTTCATGTCCTTGCGTAATTTTGTAAGAATTGCTTATAAACATGATTTTGTACTGACGACGTATATAGAAAATTAATGCATTACAGATTACACCATAGCCATAAAACATGTTTAAAATACAACAGGCATTAATAAGACATTGTCCTATATTGAATTTTTTTATAAAATGTCTAATAAGGAGTTTGACCTCTTGACCCCAAACATAAATATAGAGCTGCAACAATTACTTGATTAATCAATTAGTCAATTGACAGAAAATTAATCAACAACTATTCTGATGATCAAATAATCAGACAGAGAAATCTGTCTTATCTGGGAACATAGTTTCAGTTTCAAATATGTATTAGTTGAAGCAATGTCTGTCATAATAATCAGAACCCAGCTGTTAACAGTTAAAATGTCAAGATTGTATTTATTGTAGATATTTCTTTAGTCTGCTTTGGCTTCAGATTTAGGATTTTAATAATAATAAAAGTGTCAATAATACCTCAAATCTTCCCAGCATTCACATATTTGTTGTTTTTTATTCACATATTGTGAAACAAGTTATATAAGAAAATGGAAATAACTGAAACAAAATAGGACATTTTTTTACCTTTCAGCTATACTGATATCACTACATACTTCAACATTAAAGAAATATGGTAGTTCGACATTTTGAGAAATAGACTTCTTTGCTTTTTTGCTGACACTTACATGAGAAGATTAATGTCACTCTTATGTTTGTAAGCCACATTTGAAGCTACAGCAAGCAGATGGAAACAGAGGGAAAGAGCCTGACTATTTCTAAAAGTAACAAATTCCAGCCACCAGATCCTGCATTGAAGCCAACTATCAGAGTTTCAGGAGCAGGACCACACCTCAATCATGCCTCCCCTGGCATTTCTATAAATACCTACCTAACCTGTCTCCCGTTCCTCGCTCGCGTATCCCTCCCACAAGTGTCAAGAACAGAGAAGACTTGACATTTGGGTCAGAAACTGGATCCCCAGTCTTCAAGAGCTCTGGCTTGTTCAATCTGTCAAAATTGTCATGCCAGGACGTGACCGATTCTCTCTGGTCAAGGACAACACTTTCACCAGGTCTGTAGCTGGTCTCATACTGTCCAATTACCGGCCCAGTGGAGAAGGACTCTGAGCTGGCCTAATTAGAGATAAATCTGTCTGGACATATTTGGGGGACAGCTGATATAAATGCTAATATGTGTTGATTTTGGTTGTAGGTCAGCTGCTATTAAAAATGACCAGCAGGTGGCACTGAAACATAAATAATGACCGTTTGTTTTGACAATTGACACTAGGGTCTAACCCAAACTATGGAAGACAGCCTCAGTCCAAAAGAACACAAAAGTATATGGACAAGCTTTCCGCCTTATAGTTTTCCGCCGGTATAGTGTTTGCTCCAATAAAATACTCTATATGGAAAACACCAATAAGATCCAAGAGTTCTAACCTTAACTTTTAGTAAAGAAATGGTCATATCATCATAAGTTTGTATGTTTTTAACCTGTCTTGCCTTGAAGATCGGTCATTCTTCCCTTTTCCATTTTAATGAGGACAATAATGGAAATAATTTTTTAACTTTATGGTGTATTTATCCTCTGTAATTTAATTGTATGTTGAGACGTTATGATGGCAGTCTTGTATTTACCTTTGTTATTTATTAATTACATATAAGATATCTATCCATCCATCTATCATGTCATGTATGAGACCCAAGTTCAGTCCCTGACCAATAAAACAACTTTTCTTTTCAGGCTTCATTATATTAAACCATTATTTGTCTGCCTGTCCTTTCATCCACAGCACAGCATGGATTTCTCAGTGGTTATTAAAAACTGCACGGAGCTTTTCAACCCCATCACATCAAAGCAGCATAAAATAGGTCTGTGTGCTGGAGTACAAGGCCAAGTGGCTACTGGACATTTTACTTCCTACAGATCTTCGCACATTCACAAATCACAGCCGTGTTCATGCATGGCTACAAATGGAAACACCCTTCTAATTACAGTATGCTTTCACATTGTTCAGTTAATATTCACAAGTACCTATTTAATAAATGTAAATGCTCCGTACTTGTATAGCGCCTTTCCAGTCTTTTCGACCACTCAAAGCGCTTTTACACTACATCTGCATTTACCATTCACACACATTCATACACTGGCGGAACAGCCGCCAGGGGCAATTCGGGGAACATTAATTCATGTTCCATTAAGTATCCAGAATTTTCTAAATATATAGCTCATGCTACCCACTTTTTGACACAGCATCAAAAAGAAAGTCTGTAAGTCTTTTGTTATTTGATGTATTCAGTAAAATGTTCAGTTATGGTTTTCTGTACATTTTTATTTCCCTACATGAAGGTCTAATTGCCAGTGTAAAGCCTTTTCCACAGTAAAAGGAAAACATTTTGTAATCTTAATATTTATACATTTTTGTCATATTGTCAACTTTAAACTTTTTGGCCACTTGGGGGCAAAGCAACAATGTATAAACATGACACTGACTTTTTAAAATTATCATCATCTAATACAGTCAAAATGTGTTAGTAAACTGTTGCTAACATTAGCATTTATTTGGAGTCGTGTTTGTGTCCACCTGACAAGTCCAATATAGACACTTCATTTAGCTCAATTTTGTCTACAACAACTTCTGAAGGAAACATCTGGCTCTGTAGTTGCTAAATGGTCCACTTTTGTTTAAAATGTAAAGGCTGTAGTCTGAGGTTAGGGGAACTGTACTGTACTCAGGGTGTAAACCACAGGGGAACCAGGGGAGCTTGTGCTCCTCTTAATAAGTCATGAGCTCATGAGCCTAAAAACATGGTTAATAAAAATGTGGGCGTCTCTCTAATATTGACTGTTTTCCCTCTTTAGCTTCATCATCATGCATCATGTGTAAAAATAGGCTATTATTTATGTATGATTGATGCATGTGGTGATTCATCACTAATTTAGTTCAAAAGATACTGGCCTGCATGCTTTTGTGTCATCCCCGTTGAAGCGTGGCAGTGCAATATCATAAACTTCACTCACTTCTCAGTCCCACGCAGTCTGCACGGCGAATCACCATGGTTCATTTAAGATAAAGCACCAGGCGAAATACTGGAAAAGCTTGAACAGGACAGGTTGGGGGGAGTTGCAGGAAAAGTAAGTAAAAGTAAAGTAACTAAAAAAGTATGACATTAAACTTTGAGTATTTAAAATTTCTGCTACTTTATATTTATACTCTACCACATTTCAGATGGAAATATACTTTGTATATTGTAGGCCTACTTACACTATTGTACTAGTACTATTTGTTATGTTACTTTTCACATTAAGATTTTATACAAAAAAATACATTGTAATGAAATACAATGGTTTTTTATAAATTAAAATACCCAACCGTGTATAAAATACTTAAAATAAGCTCCACTTCAACTAGATAAAACATAAACATGCTCATATACATGAAATTCATCAATCACAATAATTCAGTAGCCTACTATAAAATGTATAATCATAGCACTCTGAAAGGGGTCATTTAGCAAAACAAGTACTTATACTATTAATACTTTAAGTGAATGTTGTTGCCAACACTAATGTTACTTAAGTTTAAAAAGGCAGGACTTTTTCTGCATGTTGCTACTTTCACTAAAATAATCTGAATACTTCCCCCAACACTATATAATTTGGACTGAGGGGAAAGGAGGGGAAGTGTGGCAATAAGGATAGTTAATTTTTATTGATGCCCTTATTGAGACTGCTTAATGATCTGAGTCTTTATCAATATGATACTTTAATTATTTGGTGACAGTTATTTGGTAAGACATGACCCAAAGGTCATGAGGTAGGCCTGCACAATATTTAATGTGCGATAACATTGTTGTATATCGAGATTAAACATTACTTGGGATAAATACATACTGAAGTGTACATATTAACTACCTGGTTATTTTAAAGTTATAGGATTAGATTATATTTTAAATACAGCTAAATGTTTCTAGAGCAGCAAATAAACTCAACATCTGACATCACAATACTGAGTGATTAAAAAAAATATTCAGTCTGTAGTCCTTCCTCCTCTCTGCTGTTATTCACTGCCGGCAGGTAACATTACCTTGTCAGAGGAGGAGCGGCTGGTTTATCTCTGCCAGCAGCTCAGTTTACAACAACGTGCCAGATTTTACAGACCAGTTTATGCTACAGCTTTTGCTTGTTTATAACATTTGGCTAATGCCAAGCCAACATTAGCTTTGCTGGTAATAAAACATACAGGATGAGAGACTGAGCAGTTTAAATGAACCCTTTCTACATTGATATAGTAATGTGTTTTTATGCGCAAAGGTTTTATTGCATGCATTTACAGTAAGGAGCATAGCTGTCAGCAACTCCGTAGTTTGGAGCCAACTAAACATCACCGTCTCCACCGCGACAGCTCAGCGTCTCTGCTGGCCGCTGTGTGTGTGTATATGTAGGAACCTTTTTATATACACAGTTGTGACCAGGCTGGTGGTGGCGCCAAGAGGGGAACCGCCACCAGAATCTGACAACGCCACCTGGGGACTTCCACCTCAGGAAATGCTCCATTTCTACTTTGACTTAACCTTTATACAAAGGCTACACAGGTTTATTGAAGTAAGAGACGCGCTCCAAGTGAATAATTTATTTATTGATAATCTGTAACTGGAAGTGCCTGAAAAGAGGATGGTGAATACTACAATAATCAAATTACCATGGAATATGAAGGTTTATTAAATTTGGCAAACAAGTTACTTTTATTTTTAACAAGACACCAGTTATTACCAATTATTGAACCAAACAAAAAGGCAGATTGGGCCAGGACCAGCTGTGCATCAACTTACCCACCGCATGTGCCCACTGCAGTAGATAGTCACTGCAAATCGTGTCACTACCAAATTGTGTCCCAGTGCCGTTAACACTACAATCAGTAAAGGAACCCATACTAGCGTGCCTAGCCTCCACCATAAGCCGACCACTAGAACCACTGAAAAGAATAAAACAAGTTAAATAAAACACAATAGACCAGTTGGTTATATCTAAAATACAAGCATAGTCAACTAGGGGAGTGCCGGCTGGAGGCACTACAGCCAGAGCGTACCAGCAATAATGGTTAAAAATCCTAGTTAACAAAAGGAAAAACAGCTGCTGACAACCTACAATTAAAAACCCATATTAGCAACAGCTTTATAAAAGTAAATAACAGTTACCTCAGGTAGTTATCATACCCTACTTGTTGCTCCTTAAGCTTCTCATACCTTAACACAGGGTGCTCTGTAAGGAACAATACATCATGCCACTCCAGATAGGGAACCTTGGAATCAGCCAAACCACATCAAACAGGCAGGCACCAGACTGCTGCAAAACATACAACCTCAGTCATTGGGAAAAGACAATGAAAACATAAGACAGGGTTTTTACTCACTCACCTACCTAAACATCACAGAGGGTTCATGTGGCAACCGACAGGCAGGGAAAAACCAAAGAGGCAGCCATGATACTGCAGCTGCTTTAAATAAGCTCAGCTAATGAGGGGGTTTGATCTGGGTGGAGCTAATCTGATGCTCCAGAGGTGCGTTCAAGAGCAAGGCTAAAAACCTGTAAGCCTGCATAGAAACACACACCACTACACAGTCTATGGTAGGAACCGAAAGAGAGCAGCAAAGGCTGCAGCCTGATGATAAACAGTCCTGGGCCCGTTTAATACCGTGTTTCGGTGGCATCAATAAAAAACATTAGTTTTCTTATCCATCACGTTTCAAGTTAAATCAGATTTGACACTGGAGATTAAAGGACCCGTCTGGATAGCAGTAAAGATAAGCTCAGACCTTATTGATTTTCTGGTTTTGAGAAATTTTGGATCTGGGTCGTTTTAGAACCGGGTATCGATGCCCATCCCTATGTGACAATGATGAAGATGGAGAGATCTTTGGGTCAGCTCATCCTCTTCTTTCTGCACTTTTGGTAATGATATATTAATAGCAGTAAGCTACACAGTCTGGACCTGGGCTCTAAAACTTTTAAAACATCATCATTAAAGCCCCAGTGGTTATGTTTAAAAAGTTTTAAAGCTTCTTTTGCATTACACCCTCATACTAACAACACAGGATGTCAGTAAAAACTGTTTCCAGAAATTGATCTAAAGAAGAACTGTAAACATTGTGAAAACAATGCGTGCGTGCCTGTTTCCAAATGAGTTCTGGGAAAGCAACAGCAAATCCTGACTACTCCCACATATTGGCAACTACAACGTCATGCCATCACTGAACCATTTCACATATAATTCAGTTAAAGAGCAGTGTTGTGTGTCCAAGACTCTCAGAGCTCTGGTCAATGTTTTACACTCTTAGACAATGAACTTTACTCTTTAAGTGATTGGTGTTGTGTCTGGAAATTAATTTGAATAATTTATCTTATTAGTGACATATGAAAAATTCGGTCTGTTATGTTTCCCCTTGTTCCCAGAAAGCAGATTAAACTAATAAATCGTGCAAACATAATCTGAATTCTTTCTAAATTAATTTAAATATTCCTCTCATCATCCCTCTGTTGCCTGGTTTTACGCTCAGAAGAATCATATGGGTCCAGGATTTAAAAGATGATGGTTTCCAATACAGTGTAAATGTTTATGTAATAACTTCATCTTTATTAAGTTCACCAGCATGGGCTTGCGTGATAAAACATCCTGAGTGGGCTTCTTGTGTTCTGCAGCATATATTTTCTTTTTACCTGAAGTTAGCACAATCTCAGCTAAAAATATTGACACCGTGTGCCATGCTAGGAAGTGGTTGCCTTGGATGAATTGAATCCTTGTTCCTTATTTATTTGTTCTTATTTATTTTTAGTAACTGAAGCTAGAAATGGATGTCTTGTTGGTTTAGGTGTGTCAACAAATGCAGCAGGCTATTTCTACTCTGTTTTGCTACAATCAGCTCTCCATAAACAAGCCCTGAACCCGTGCTTGGACACAAAAATGACAAAATTACATAATAGAGAGGATGATGAAGTTTTTTTGTGTGTAGACCGATGTTACAATTTACGTGTCAGGAGATTTATAGCAACATCAGTAGAGGAAAAATAAGACTAAGAACTTTCAGCCACAATAACGGCTCTGTAAGGCAGTATTTGGTCACAGCGGCGTAAATGCTTACATCAGCATGTCTGCATGCTCACAATGACAATGCTAATGTGGTGATGTTAAGCAGATATGTTTACCATGTTCACCATTAGGATATAACACAAAATACATTTGAGACTGATGGAAATGTAACCAAAGCATTAAACAAAATTGGACCTAATGATGGCTAGATAAAACTTTTGGGATGACCAAAGTTATTAAACTTTATCCTGTGGGTGACGTGAAAGTCTATTGCAATCCATCCATTGGCTGTCAGGACATTTCACTCAAAACCACAAATGTCAACCTCATGGTGGCGCTAGAGGAAAAGTCAGAGGATCACCAAAGCCAGTAAGATTTATCACCTGGGAACCATTAAATAGATTTTGATATATTTCCCTGCATATGAAAAAATGTTGTGACCTGTTGTTGGTGCTAGATGAAAAGTTGGGGCCTCACTAAAGTCAACATGGATTCATCCTCTGCAGCATGAACGTCAATGGCAATCCATCCAGTACTTGTTGCGATAGCTCACTAAAAACAAAAATGTCATCCTCCAAACCCTATTTTTCAGCACCATAATTTGAGGTCTGACACGTGAAGCTGCAGAGGTTAAAGCGTGCGAGCAAAATTTCTTGGGTTTTTATACAGAATGTGATGTCGTGCAGACAGTTGTTTCTACCTTTGCTGATAACATCTGTCAGTGCAGCTGTCATGATGGGTAGGTGTGAATGAGCGGCTGGGCGATCTGTGCTTACCTTTTGTCGCTGTGGACTCGGCAGTGACCTCAGCCCTGTGTACGTCAGGAGGTGACCTTTTGTCAGGCTGATCTCCTTATTGTCGGCTCTGGGAGTTCCTGTGGCAACACTGTGGGATTTTCACACATCGAGCTGGAATGCCTGGAATTTTAGGTGTTATATTAGGGAAAATATTTTGGCTGTGGCTGGAGTTATCCATGTTAGGGAGCCTTGGCTATGAGTGTATGTGTTTCCTACTGTAGGTGCTTACATCTGGACCACATCTTGACACATTAATCATATAAATGGCAGTAATACGCACATGCACAAAGGAGTTACACAATCAGTTCCTGAGAAAACTCTCTTTTTTCTGAAGTTTCCATTTTGTGGTTTTGGACTTAGTTCTAGGACGTTTTTAGACTTTTGCTGTGTGGAATTTAGGAAATTACTGTGTTTAGTCTCAGGGTAAGTGTCTGGGCAGAATTAAATGTCTCGTTTTTTGGGAGGGGGGTATATTTTAAGATCACTCATTACAATTTAAGTTGTATATTACATCATATAACAGCTGTGCACCTGTAGTATTTACTCTGTGAATGATTTCAGAGGACACGCCTGGTCATCTTAGTGGTGAAAGTGCAGTTGCTGCTGTTCATTATGTTATGGAAATCTTGGGCAAATTTTCCATCTGTTTAATTGTTCACCCTTTCCTCTTGTACTTCTCTGCCTCTATTAAGTGTTTTATGACTGAGTTGTTTAAATGACAAAGAAAATGACAAACCAGATGTTTAGATGTCATTTAGCTCTGCAATTTGATTTCAAAGCAAACATTGTTATTATAAAGCGACATTATCTAGGCTACATAAAACTTCAAACCATTGTCCTTGTAAGAGAAAACTATTTCAGCTGAGGTGTGTTGAAGGAGAGACACATAAAGAGAAACAGACAGGACAGACAACATGAGCATTTATTGTGTTTTGAATGGTTTGACTGGACAGCTCAGTCTGTGACCTCTACAGGGCGCGGTGGTGATCCAGGGATGCCCGTCATTACATTCCCTCTCCAAAATCCTTACTGGAATAATGAGTCAGTATAACTCAGTACATCAACATCATGAATAGACACCAACTCACATGTGCTTCAACAGTCAAAGCTAATCTGCCCTCTTCACTGAAAGGATACCTGCAGATCTGGCAGAGCCAACCTGCCAATGACTGGAAAATTTTCAGCAAGACGTGGAGCCAAAACCTCAGACACCAATAACCAAGTGCACTTACTTGGAGCTGCTCTGCATGTTATGCATGTGTCAAATATGAGTATTATTTGTGGCTGTTACAGCCCATAGCCTGTTTGTTCTGAGTCACAGTCAAATCAGTCACAGCTAGCTGGCCCCACCTAAACCCACGGACTGGCAAACTTGAATATTGTCTGGGTCTACTAAGGTCAGAAATATTGGGGTACAAAAATACTTTTCAGAAAAGCACAAACCTAAAAATATAAAAGGGTATTAGCAGGGTGCTTTGAGCTAAATGCTAGCATCAGTATGCCAACATGCTAACAATGAAAACGCAAAAATGCTGATGTGTAGCAGGTATTTTTTGTCATTAACCACAGTATTGGACAAATTAATAATTTGACCTGATGATGGTGTTGAACGAAAAGGGGATTAGGGGTTATTACAATTCATCATATGAATGGGACATAAACAATTCATGGCAATCCATTCAGTAGTCATTGAGATATGGCACTAAAATACACAATTGTCAACCTCATGGTGGTCTTAGAGGAAAAGTCAGGTTCTTTGGGAACCATGAATGCTTGTAGAAAATTTCATTGCAATGCATCCAATAGTTATTTAGATATTTCACTCTAGGCCAACTTGGTGGACTAACAGAGAGACAAACTGTTGATCACTAATGTGACAGACTCTGGATATTCAATCAGCACTTGTTACTTTCTGATTCCTGTTAAACTATCCTTACAGATTAAACTGACAGAATCGCAATGTTTCACATCTGTAAATGTGATTTAAACACTGCTACTCTGAGTATCATTACAACAGTCTGAATGAAGCCTGTGGTATTTTGGGGTTGTTGGAAAACTTTTCTGAACATGTGTTAAACATTTTTGCTCCACAGTGACAGATTTCGTGGAGTGATTTTCCTTTCTTTTAACACTTAGATAACTGGATTCTTTTCTAACATTTACAGGACAAATAATATTTTCATTACTTTGACCTGCAGTTTTTGCATTTGTGAATCAACAAGGAATCCAATGGTCTTTTCCTACATACCATCACATACTAAAACATATTCACCCAAACTGAAAGAGGGTCATTGTACAGGATTATGGGTTTTTTCTTCAAAAGTGTCCACAGTCAGTCAGAGTGATACTTTACTGTCTGGGAGCTCTCCAACATCTGTCTGCTCTGGAAAAATGTGTTGAGCCTTCTCCGCCTCTCTTGGTTTGAATTGGCAGATACTGTATGATTTTACTATGACTGATACTGGCTGCAGTTGTTGTTGTTATGACTTGGCTAAATGCTCTACACAATAATTGTTCATATATCAAGCATAATTAAGCTAGACTAACTAGTCTATTCATTCAGTGTGTCCCACCAAGTATATTTAGGATACTCAAAATCTTAATCATCAAGAGAGGCTTTTTCACAGGGACACTGGAAGTTAGTCTGAGTTGGGGGTGCTGAGAGAAACTATTTCAATTTCCATTTCTCTTTTTAATGATGTCATACAAAATGGTGTGCGACATAGGCACATAAATAAATATAACTCATTATATATATATATATATATATATATATATATATATATATATAAAAATAATAATTTAAATCTGGCTTACAATTTTCCAATTTGTACTAAAAACAATAATTCTGTATGGTAGCGAAATCTGGGGGCCAAAACTTAATAATGAATTTGACAAATGGTACAAAACAATCATAGAATCTTTCCATACTGAGTTCTGTAAGAGCATCCTGCAGGTGCAGAGAAAGACACCAAATAACCTGTGTAGAGCAGAGCTCGGCCAATATCCCCTCTTACTAAAAATATAGAAAAGTTCACTTTAATTTTACAATCACTTAAAATCAGTTAACCCCCAGACATACCATCACAAACCCTAACATACCAAGAGCTGAAACCAGAGTAGTCCCCTCAGCGGGCTGGTCCTGAGGCTCTCTGCAGTAACAAGTCCCCAACAGCCTCAGGACAGCAACACCAACTCAAGCAGACCAAACCAAATTATCAGCAAGCAGAAAGAAAAGTATATTGAATACTTTAAAGAAACGACCAAAACACAAAGTAAATTACAATGTTATGTGACCCTAAAAAGAGAATTCACACCGGCAAATTACCTGAGTACAATAAAATGTCCCAAACTAAGAAAAATGTTGACAAGATACAGACTGAGTGAACACAGCCTGGCCATAGAAAAGGGTCGCCACAGACAGAGCTGGCTACCACAAGAGGAGAGACTCTGCTCCCAGTGTGACATGGGACAGGTAGAGGAAGAGCTGCACTTTCTAACCTCATGCCCCAAATATAAAACACTAAGAGAAAAACACTTTGCACTTTTCATACATTTCCCAAATATACCCCGAAATCGAATTCATATCAGACACACAGAAACTCCCCTATTTACTGGGAGAAACGCCCAAATGTGAAATAATTGCTGCAAAATATGTCATGAGGACAACCAATGGAACCTCAGACTGATAAGTAATTGTACAGATTTTCAAATTATTATTATTTTGATCGTTTGATATTTTAGTAATTCTTTAGTTGTTACATTTGATACTGATTTCTTTTTATTTAAAATTTTATTTTTTTTTAATCAATTAATAAATTTTTTTTAAATTTTTTTTTGTCTATTAACACACATACACACTAATTGTTTTATTTATTTTATTTTTAATATATATTTTTTTAAACACACACACGTTTACTGTTTTATTTATTTATTTAATTTTTAATATATTTTTATTTTTAATATTTTTTATTTTTTTAACACACACACACACACACTTGCTTACTCTTACTGTTTTATTTATTTATTTTATTTTAATTTTTAATATTTCTTCTTTTTTTTAACACAAACACACATACGCTTTGATTACTTTACGCTTTAATTACTTGTTTAATGAAATGTATGGGGTTGATTGTTCTTAAGTTGTATGTATGATGCTTTGGCAATATTGCTTTTACACATTCATGCCAACAAAGCTATTTTGAATTGAATTGAATTGAATTAATAGTCTTAGTAAGATTTCAGTGACGCAGAAGTTTGAGATCTTCTTCCAAACCAGCGTATGTTCAAGTGGAGTTATTGCAGTGCAATCCTTCCAGCCTCTGTCATTCTTGGAGAACATGGAGAACACATGGAGCGGTGGCCAGGAAAGCATCGTTTTCAGAGAAAGCTGAA
Source organism: Micropterus dolomieu (assembly GCF_021292245.1). Lineage (NCBI taxonomy): Eukaryota > Metazoa > Chordata > Actinopteri > Centrarchiformes > Centrarchidae > Micropterus > Micropterus dolomieu. The sequence goes on from NC_060157.1 coordinate 6,068,683, forward strand.
TTTGAGGCCTTGCAGTATATATCGACACTGGCTGGCCACATGGAGCCCACCTGCCGGGGACACACATACTTTCCTCTTCTCTATCTTTCTCTCTGTCTCCATCTATTTATACCTCATCCCTGGATGTCTGTCCTGCCCACCCAGCTCTGTGAGAAATGTCTGGTGTTGAAATTCAGGAATCTGGTTTTACTTTTGACTGAATGCCTTAACCATGATTGCTTACTTTCTGTTTCAGTGACTGCAGTCTTTTGCTATATTTATATTCAAACGTGTTGTAGCTATGACGGCATCCTTGTAACACGTGACTGTGCTGTATAATAAATATTTCTGTAACGTAATTTTATATGTTTTTAGACACACTGCTCTAGGGATGGCAGTGTCAGTAGGTTGGTCAGCACACCACTTTGGTCCAAACGGAAATATATCAATAAATATTGGATGGATGAAATGTGGTACAGGCAATCATGGTCCCCAGAGGTTTAAGCCTAATGACTTCCTCTGACCTTTTATCTTGCACCAGCAGGTCAAAACTCATCCAGGGAAATATCCCATCATCTACTTGCTGGATTGGAGCAAAAATTAGTACAGACATTCATGGTTCGCAGATGATGTATCTGAACTTGGTTTAAGACACATACTTGAGAAACTAATGACATGTCCATCAGCTATAGCTGGACTCCATGTTTAGCGCTAATTAGATAATGTTAGCAAGATCGTCCTCTTGATCTGAGAAAGTCTCAGATACAACACACAGAAGATGTCTCTGGAGGAACAATTTAGTAATAAAGTAGCTCAGCTATGTTCAAGATGTGTCCTTGTGGCCTAGGAGGAATCCTTTGACAATGTTTGCTTCCAGGCTCCTTTAATTCTCTTTAGGGTCAAGCTTCTCTTATGATGATTCAAGTTCAAGCCAACCCCAGACCTGCTGCCCTTACACAATGAAAATCAGAGGTAAGAGAAGGCTTTAATTTCTTTAAAGTCTGGCTGAAGTTACATATGCGGGTTTCAGAAGTAATTTAGTTTTTGGGAGGGAAAATTAAATTGTGGGAATATCTGATATCTGTACTTAAAAGAGCAGCTACTGGTACTGTCCAGACAGTAAAGCAGCAGCCTGTAAAATCATCAGCAAGGTAAAATCTCATCAACTTAAATCAGAATTGTCACCACCACAGAAGCCTTGGAGGTTGTTTGACTTGTAGACAACTGGACTAATGTATATTTCTCCCCTCAGCTCGCGTTAAGCTGTGTAAACTTAGAACGCCACAAGACTGGAAAGAGAGGGAGGAGAGGAAAAAGAGGGGAAAGACTTGGGGGTGGAGGTGTGTGTGTGTGTGTGTGTGTCTGGAAGTGGAAATGGGCAGCAGGGAGGAGGAATGTGAAACATTTCTGATGCTGGTCCAGTGGCTGTTTACACGGTAGTCAGCCTGTGACATCAGAGTCCAGACTTTATAAATGTCAGCAGGCGCTAGAATGAGCAGTTAGCAAACAGCTTCACTGGTCGCACCACACCGCCACACAGCTTAGTGAGGCAGACTGAGCTCCATCAGCAACACAAGCCCCCATGGACCGACTGCTGTGTGACTGTGTGATAGCTTTGGCTGTACTGCTGTGTGTGGCCACACAGGTGAGGCCTGCTTACTTAACAGTAGTTTGTTCTGAACTAGATGATATTATGGTGTCTGTATGTGTGACAGAGCGTAGGCAGAGACGTTCAAACAGTGAAGCTGATTTCCTGTGATTTGCTCACTTTATTACTGCAAGATTGAAAAATATTGTAAACATTCTGTTTATATTCTCACCGTGATCATTTATTCACACACTATACTTGTTTCATTTACTTTAGAGGAATATCTTCTTGTCTACCTTGATTTTAAATGAGTGACTATAGTCATCCTGTTTGGACAGAAATAAGGTCACATAAAGCTCTGTGTGCAAGATATGCAAATTATGATAAGACCACTAGGGCTGTAACTAACAATTTTAACTTGTTAACTTTTAATATCTGTCTTTTACTTTTATGATTAATTGATTAGCTGTTTGGCCTATCAAATGTCAGAAAAGGTTTTAAAAATGGGCATCAAAATTCACTTCTTTACTATCAGTTACTTGTTTTGTCTGTCTTAACACAGTCCGAATCACAAATATATTCAGTGTATGAGCATATAAGACAAAAATAAGGAGCAAATACTCACTTTTAGGAGGAACTAAAGAATTTGTGGCATTTTGCTTGTAAAAAGGAATCAAAAGAATGAGACATGGTTATCAAAACTGTTGCCAGTTTCTGTAATTAATTGACTATTTTTGAATTAAGTAAATGAATTTCTCAATAGAAATGAGAAGTGAAACTAGCCTTGGCCAGATCTCGCCTATGTTTTGGCTCCATCAGCGACATGTAACTGAAAACAGTGGTTTGTCCTGAAAGTGTTGGATACCTTGTGCATTTTCTGAGAATACCAATAATATTTTCATTACTCCTTATGTGAAAATATAGTCATGAGGATAATCATTTAGATGATGATTATGATAACTGTGGTGGTGATGGTGAAGATGAAAATAATGATCTAGTCTTTTCTCATGTGTGTTGTCCCTGCAGGTGTTGTGCCAGCTCTGTGACAGTCCCTGCCTTTGCCCCGGACCTGCCCCCCAGTGCCCCTCAGGAGTCCCACTGGTGCTGGATGGCTGCCGGTGCTGCCAGGTGTGTGCTCGGCAGCAAGGTGAGCCCTGCACTGAGATGTTTCCCTGCGACAGCCAGAGAGGACTCCGGTGTGACTACAGCGCCAGCTTCCCCGGAGACCCTGGGGAGTGCATTAGTGAGTGTCAAGTTCTAGCAAGCAAACAACCAGGCCCATGTCTGTGTGGGTAAGACTGAGTTTAGGAAATGCAGTCTCAGTCAATCGTCAAGAGAGAGACAAACAGAGTTAATGTTTAAAGTCTGCTCAGCAGAGTGGGATGGCCAGCTGGGCTGCGGTGCTCTGCCAGCAGTCCAGAACGTTTCAACTTCTATTCCAGGACTGCTGTTGACTCATTTCCTCTATGACTGTCCTTTGATCATGATAGATTACAGAGACAACACTAGTGGATTGAAAACCAGACTCCTCAGTTTGTCAGTAGAGAGGCCTGTTTTCTTATAAAACTACATAGGCAGGGACAGCAGCTTCTATGTCTTTACAGCTCTGTCTCATTTTCCTCTACTGTGTCCCCGCCAACTTCACCTAACCTGATCTTAATCTCTTTGACTTCTACGTTACGTTTCCCAGATCAATCTAAGCTGCAGGTGTGGTTGAGAAAGTTAAGACTGTCCTGTGTGTTTCTTACAGGTCAGGAGGACCTTGGCTGTGAAGTTAACGGCATCACTTACCAAGAGGGCCAGTCGTTTCAGCCCTCATGTGACACTTACTGCCACTGCAGAGGTGGAGGGGTGAGCTGTGTGCCGGCTTGCCCTCTGCATGGCCGTCTTCCCACTCCAGACTGTCCCAACCCACAACATATCCGGCTACCGGGGAAATGCTGCAAGGAATGGGTGTGTGAAAACCTCGAGAACACAGTCATTCAGGATGCCATAACAGGTAAACTCTACAGGTGGATGGATGGGTTAAATGGACCTTTAAAGGTTGAAACACGTACATGTAAACATCCTCCTACGAAGACCTGAATTTACGTTAGGCTATCTTACTAACAGCAGCAGTGAAATTCACTAGAAGCTTCATGACAGACTTTAAGGGTAGAGTTCATTTTTTGTAAAATACTCTTATTTGCTTTCTTACTGCGGGTTAGATTTGACTATTGATACCACTCTAATGTCTTTATGGAAAATATGAAGCTACATCTAACAGCTGGTTAGCTTAGCTTAGCATAAAGGCCTACTATCACCTCAAGCTCAGTAATTAACATGATTATGATGATAACATTATGATTTGTTTGTTCGTTTCCGGTCTTTGTGCCATGCTAAGCTAATGCTAACCACTTTATGGTTGAAGCTTCATATTTAATGAACAGACATAAGAGTGGTGTTGAGCTCCGCATTGACCTCTATACATTTCCCAAAATGTTGAACCCTTCCTTTAATGACATCAGAGCTAGATATTTACATCATATTTTCCAGTGTCAGGGTGCTGGTGCCAGATGTATCTTCACGTACAGTATCATTGGATTTCTCCCTACAAATGTTGCTCATTGATGATCAGTCCATATGGCAACATAATCCTTACTTCATTTCTATGAGGTTTGTCACTGGTGGTCATGTCTGGAAGTTTTTATTGGAGGACTTTTGCATTTAACTGAGGTGTGTCTGGCCAAAAGAAAACTCACAAAGTCCAAATATAACCGACCTTCCTCTGGAAAAGTGAAAACATATTTTTTCCCTCAGTCACCAAGTCTCATAGTTTCATAACAACAACCACAGATGTGTAACAATTAAACATATGAAACCATGTAGAGACTCCATTAGAAGGAAAGTGTGCGAGTGAGTGAGTGTGTGAGTGAGAGTGGGTGTTAGAGAAATGAAGCCACTCTTAAAAACATCTGGAATTCCAAACAACGTGATTAGAGCAGCAACAGAACATTTTGTTCTTAAATACAAAACTGGCGATGTCCTTTCTGAAGATCAGCTGATTATTATGACTTATAAATGTTAGTTTTGGGAGGAACAAAATGTTGCTTTGGATTTTTATATTCACTAAAGTCCAAAGCATTTAATTTGATTCAAAGAGGAAGTTTTTTGTGAGCGAAAAACAATGAGATGAGATATTAAAGTCACTGGAGGTGAGTCACTGGGGTGAATGAGTCCAGTCAGCATCTAGTTTAGTTTAGTGCAGATGTTCTCAAACTGTGAGGCTAAAACCTGCTAGTGTGCATGCTGCAACATGAACTCATGTCATTTTATTTGGTTTCAGTAGCCATGAGACCCGCCAGGTTGTGGCCAGTTCTCCTGAGGGATCATCCTCTAAACAAACTAGTCCCACCTGCCTCCACATGTAAAGAGCAGAGCACCCAGTGGAGTGCCTGTTCCCAGAGCTGTGGGGCTGGGGTGTCCACACGGGTTTCTAACCAGAACCCAGCCTGCAAGCTGCAAATGGAAACTCGACTTTGTAAAGTGCGGCCTTGCCATATGGTTCAGCCTGCCACAAGGAAACCCATGGTAAGCTCTAATCACATAGTGATTCCTTCTGATTTGTACTTTCTCTGTCTTATCAGATTCTGTCTCTTCATATATCCTATTATGTTCCATTCACGGCTTTAAATGGTTAACTCACCCAAATCACGAAAAACGTTTATGTGCTGAGTTTGAAGATAGCTATCTTTAAAACCTTTCTGGCCAATACGTCAAATACAATAAAGGGAAACAGAATATCTCAAACAAAAATCTCAAACTTGAGCAACCGTCTGCATATAACAAGGGTTATGTGAAAATATATGTTTATTGTGATTAGAAAGAACAAAAGTGACTTTTACAAAGATTTCTCAGACGCATAGCTGTCTTAAAGATACCCTGTGGAGTTTTTGACTCCTAGTACCACTAAGGAGCAATTTTTTTACGAGTTTGTCTGCTTTGTTTTATTGTGTACACTCTAGAGCACACGTGAACAGAGTATAGAGGAAATGTGATTCACATTTTTGCCGTTGGTTTTTCCGCTGATAACCGGTTGTTGGTGGAAACACACAAAGAAAGGTAGCAATGAAGCATCTTGCAATCAAACATGGCTGTGAACAATGTACAATTCAATTTAAAATATTTGCTTTGCAAATGTTTTATGATGAAGGAAATGCATTCAACACACCTTGTTTGACCTCAAGGACACACACGATGCGTTTTGGTGAGAAACACTAATGTAAACATAACTTTTGTTTGTTTACAAGGAAACTCCACAAGGCACCTTTAAATTTCTAATTTAACCCATGAAAAAAGGCAAGAGCTGAGTGATATTTATAATGAACTCTGGTGTTCTACTGACTGCAAAAGCAAGTCTTGCCATGCTAAGATGTAGTTAAATGATTTTCATCCAGCCTCCTTGCCCTCCCAAAGTCATAAATGCCATGTTTGTGAATTAATGAAAAACATGTCATTGTCACTTCTGATCAGGTATTATCTCTGCAGCTCAGATGTAGTTACTTGACTTAAACTGTACTCCCCGTAAAACACTGATTTGGTAATTTGCAGGTCAGTGCAATTAGATTAATCTAGGTGAACACTGAATTTACAGCTGTAGTTTTAATAACTATATTTTAACATGTAGTTTGCACCTGCTCCACAATGAAATACCACTGCTGAAATGTTGGATATATGTACCCTGAAAAACTTCACTTTTCATAGTTTTCAAACCTAGCCTTGCATCGACGTTGGAATCTTTTGACCTGCAAATCCCCCAAATCATCGCAGTGCTTACTGGGATTTTTTTCTGACTTGCCTCTGCATGTGTTTGTTTTTGCATGCTTTTTCCCAGAGGGGAAGGCAGAGGTGGTGCAAGGCCAGCTACACATCACCAGGTCCCATTCGGCTCATTCACCAGGGCTGCTACAGCACTCGTGCCTATCAGCTCCAGTACTGCGGACAGTGCACTGACTCTCGCTGCTGCACGCCTTATCAAACCACCACTGCTGAGGTGACCTTCCGATGCCCCACCGGTAGACTGCTACAGCGAGCTGTGATGATGATTCACTCATGTGTTTGTCATAACAACTGCCCATACTCACCTTACAGTAACCCTGCTCTGTGGGGATACAGGCCCTGATGAGCACGGATTCATTCATAATAGTGAAGATTTCCCCGACTGATTCGTGGGCCGGACAGTGAGAGAAACCTTATGCATCACCAAGCATCCCCTAACCAATGGACCTTGAAAGAGAAAATGATTATTGTAGATAAAAACTGTGATTGAGTTGGGATGAACATTTATCTTTACACTTATACAATCTCAATCTGCACTTATTCATAACTCCTTTATACTGATATACATTGGGAAGCCATAATACTGGTGATTTTGACCTTATCCAGGAATTAAAATTACATTGCAAATTTAGAGAAAGCAAGCAAGCAAACTTAATTTACAGTAGAGCACTTTTTAAAGGATAGAAGGGACAGATAATAAAATTATATATATACATATACACACACACACACTGTATATGAAACAAGAGGAAGTAAGTGTATAACCCACAAAGTAAAAGTTATTGAAAAAAGAAAACATGTGGGTTTTAAGAAAGATGTGCACTGATTTGCCTACTCTGAGACTTTTCCTTTAGAGGTCGGAGGGCACAATAACTCCTTTAAGTAGACTACAGAGGTGCCTAGTCATGTAATGCCTTATATGAAGAGAAACTAAAACTAGTGTAGTGTGATTTTTTTTTTAAGTTGTTGTTAAAAAGCATTTCTGCATGGTTTTCAATCAAAACAGTAAAAATTAGCTGAGGCTGCTAAACTGATTCTTGCAATATTCCTTTGTTGGAAAAAAAGCAGGACTGAACTGATCTTATGAATGAGCTTAACATTTAGATTGGGATCACAGGTTATTCCAATATGTTTTTACACTGGGATGGAAACTGTGGGCAAGTGGGCCAATTACATTTTAGATGTACAACCGTATCTGTGCCAAGATTGTTTTTTTTTTATAATTCAAACACAGATTTATCTAACCTGAACTAATAATTGAGGACAGTTGGCCATGATGTTAATTTGGTCGTAACATTAGAGACATATTTTCACTGCTAAACGCCAATGTGTCTTTAAGAGCGAATTTCAATGACAAAAATATGTTTGATAGGAATGTATGTCAAAGTATGACCCCAGCCTTTGTGTTGAAAGATATTGTTTCCTGTCGTAAGCAATGCAACTTTTTACTTGTACAGTTTTGTTTGTGTGTTTGTAGTCAGATGACATTGCACTTATTTCTTCATTTTCTGTTTTGTTGTAAATACTGGACAGATGTGTCTTACATATAGTGAAACATGTTGAAATTTTTTACATATGTCCTGCATTTTCACTCTCAATGATTTTTGTGTTTTTATTTTTTTCATATTCTAGAATTAACAGATTTGTTCAGATTATTCACAGGCTGTAGCTTTGTACATACCTGTTCCCATAATTTCACTTCATCACTATCATTCATCAATAATTATTACACAGTACGCTTCTTCCTTTGCTGATGAGCTACTAAAAGCTTGTTTGAAGCACACTGAAATACACAGCACCATCAGTATTTCTCTGGTATTTCACATGAAAAATAAAGCCAAATTAATGAGTAGTAGTATTACTATTAACTTTTTCAATTTTACCATTTGGCCGCTGGAGGCTTTTCCAGTCAGACCAGATGACATTTGTGAGACATCCTGACATCTAGTGGACAAAAGAACATACTGCGGAGACTGAGGACATTTACGTTTACTCATTTGGATTTTGAGCAACAACATACAAGCATCAATAAAGCATCATCAACCTTGTAATATCTTTAGCACGCACACACACCCCTACGTAGTTCCAAGGTGCATGGAGAAGGGTAAAAAGTCTGGGGGGGTCAAAACTCCAGTGTAACACTTTATTGTCAGACCAACACTTTTGGGCTTGTGACACACTCCTGCAATTTGTATAAAAAATTTTACTCTTTCTCGGAGTCATAACTCAGTTCAGTCTAAAGACACAGACATGATACACATATTTGTAGATTACAGACATTCAGAAGAGCAATATTCAGGTGGCCTGTGTTTGACACATCCTTTTGCTATTGCTATTATTAAGAGATTATCACTGATTTATAAAGCTTTACTTAATGATTTGACAACCACAAATAAAGCCATCACTAACATTTATTAAGTTAGTATAAAGTATTATGTAAAGAGCACACAGACTTAGTTGGCACAGTAAACTGTTTAGGATAGTACAAGAGGATTTTATCTAACAGTCGTAATATTACTGATAAAATACATTATCAAAAGCATACTATCAGCTGATAAGCAGCTGCTACATACAAGTTACTACAGGACCTTACAGTTTTGTAAACCCTACCACATAAATCTGAAATGTGTACTAGGTTACCCATGTCAGAAATGGTGCTTGAAGCGTAGGCTACTCCACTCGAGGTAAACTTGATTCAGTTTCCATTACTCATAAGGTATTGTCAGAGGAGTCAGAAAAAGAAAGGAAATCTTCATGTAAGGCCCATGTAGATACAAACCTGTAATTGTAGTCTGTTACTTGGGCTCAGCATGGATTCATTTGAGATGACTTTGTGTGACCAATCAGTCAACTGATGTAATTTTGCAGATTCTCACAGGTGCAGTAATTCAAATACAGAATGTGGAGGCAAGAGCATGACACAGGAAGCCTGATCTGAACTACCTAGCTTCCGTTTCTAAGTAAAGAGAAGGCCAGCACACTCTCTGACAGAAGGAACTGTACTAACTGTTATCCAGAAGAAAATGAATAACACATCTAGTTCTTGTGTCAGCCTTGACTTTACAGGCAAATTCCTGCCTCCTGTTTACATCCTAGTATTCATCATTGGTCTGGTAGCTAATGGATTGGGATTGAAGTCTTTGCTGCACAACTGGAAGAAACTAGGAATCGTCAATGTTTTTGTTCTCAACCTTGGACTTACAGATATTTTGTATCTGCTCACACTCCCAATTTTGGTGGTGTACTACTTTAAGAAGAGCGAATGGATCTTTGGAGATACATTCTGCAAGATAACAAGATTCTGCTTCAACCTGAATTTATATGGCAGCATCGGGTTCCTCACCTGTATAAGTGTGTACAGGTACCTGGCCATTGTCCATCCAATGAGAGTGATGGGAAGAATAACTGTCACCCACTCTGTAGCTATCTCTGTCATGGTTTGGCTGCTGGTGAGCGTTCAAAGTCTCCCTGATATGTTGTTCAGCAAAGCATCTGGAAACAACACTGGGAAATGTTACGATACCACCGATAAGAGCCATGTTGAGGATTACCTGAAATTCAGCGTTGGACGGGCAATCACTGGGTTTTGCATCCCACTCCTCATCACACTGGGCTGTTATGGACATGTGATCGTCATTCTCTGCCGCACAAGTACCATTGACAAGGTACTGAAACAGAGAAGTTTGAAATTGTTGTTCATCTTGATTCTTCTCTTCTCTGTTTGTTACATTCCCCATCATGTATTCAAGAACCTGAACCTCTTGGCAAGAGTTCTGTCCAAACAGGGAATATGCTATGAATGGTTTAATAGAGTCTACATTGCTCATCAGATAAGTCGTGGCCTTGTGTGTCTGAACAGTGCTCTCAACCCTCTGGTTTACCTCCATGGAAACGAAGGCATTTCTGCTCAGCTCAGACAACTACGCCAGCAAGCTCGTCAGACTATCTCACGGCTGTCCACCACCACATTTCAAATATCCCAGGTGTAAATTATCTGATGTACGAATGAAATTGAACAATTGTATTGTATCGTATCATCTGCCACCATAAAGCATTTATTGTGCCCGGTCAAGGTTTTAATCTGTGTCGTGGTTGTTTTTCTGTTAAAGTAAAAAAAAAAAAATCTCAGACTACAAAAAGAAATTTCACTTAAAATATCTGACATCTGTAAATGTCACAGTTCACTTCTTTAGAGAGCAGAACCATGTATAGTAGGGAGTTTCATTACTATGCATGATCGGTATTGTGTTAAAACAGGAAGTTCATAGTGTGAATGTGTTAAACAGGATGCACTGCTAACTGTATGAGCTTAACTGACTGCAACAGAGCAGAGCAGTACTGGTACTGATACTATATGTATAACCTCTATCAAGCACAATGGGCCTTCACAACAATACATATTTGAGACGTAACTACTACAACTTATAACTTTAGCTGTATGGAAATAGTTGTAATATCGATTAAGATAGACTACTATGAGTCAGTGCGCAGACTGAGTTCCTTTGAGTGGGTGTTGCTAACCATTACAAGGTCTAGGCTAAAAACCAGAGCAGACAGGATCTTTGATTCTCTGGGCCCCCTACGCTCTGAATCAAGCTACCAGAGAAGTTCAGGCTTGCATAGCCTGTTTCTGTTTTTGTCTCACTTCTTAAGACACATTTGTACAAAACAGCAACAATGTGTGATGCATATTTTTTCCCCTTTTATTTGTATATTGACTTGCTTAGATTTTATATATTGATTGTTGAAAACCACTGCGTGATGCAAATCTTTATTCGACTTGTTTAAGATAAGTAAGTAAGTTATTTTTTTCTTTGTGTGACTAATCAGCCAACTGCACTGACACTGTGGTTTCAAAAACAAGAACATAGAATGTGGAGGCAAGAGCAAGCACAGGAAGCCTTTTATGAATAACCCTGTGTCCGTCTCTAAGTGACAGTAGACCAACACACTCTCTGACAGGAAAAGTATTAACTGCTGTCTGGAAGAAAATGAATAACACATCTTGTCCTTCAGTCAATTTTGACTTTACAGGCAAATTCCTGCCTCCTGTTTACATCCTAGTATTCATCATTGGTCTGGTAGCTAATGGATGGGGATTGAAGTCTTTGCTGCACAACTGGAAGAAACTAGGAATCGTCAATGTTTTTGTTCTCAACCTCGGACTTGCAGATATTTTGTATCTGCTCACACTCCCATTTCTGATGGTGTACTACTATATGAAGAGTAAATGGATCTTTGGAGCTACATTCTGCAAGATAACAAGATTCTGCTTCAACCTGAATTTATATGGCAGCATCGGGTTCCTCACCTGTATAAGTGTGTACAGGTACCTGGCCATTGTCCATCCAATGAGAGTGATGGGAAGAATAACTGTCACCCACTCTGTAGCTATCTCTGTCATGGTTTGGCTGTTGGTGAGCGTTCAAAGCGCTCCTGACATGTTCTACCCCAAAACATTTGGAAAAAACACTAGGAAATGTTACGATACCACCAATAACAACAATGCTAAGGATTACCTGAAATACAGCTTTGGATGGACACTCACTGGGTTTTGCATCCCACTCCTCATCACACTGGGCTGCTATGGACATGTGATTGTCGTTCTCTGCCGCACAAATTCCACTGACAAGGTACTGAAACAGAGAAGTTTGAAATTGTTGTTCATCTTGATTCTTCTCTTCTCTGTTTGTTACATTCCTCATTTTGTATTCAAGAACCTGAACCTCTTGGCAAGAGTTCTGTCCAAACAGGGAATATGCTATGAATGGTTTAATGGAGTCTACATTGCTCATGAGATAAGTCGTGGCCTTGTGTGTCTGAACAGTGCTCTCAACCCTCTGGTTTACCTCCATGGAAAAGAACATATTCCTGCTCAGTTCAGACGACTCCTCCAGCAAGCTCGTCAAACTGTCACACGACTGTCCACAAGTCAAACCCCCCAGGTGTAAATGATTGGATGTACGAATGAAATTGAACAATGGTGTTGCATCATCTGCCACTATAACACATTTATTGGTCAAGGTTTTAATCTATGCCGTAGTTATATTGCTGTTAACATACTCAAAAAATCTCAGATGAAAAAATAAAATGTACTTAAAATATTCTGAAAATGTGTCTTCACTTTTATTTAGAGAATATAAGCGTGTTTAGTGGTGGGCAGTGTTGGGCAGTAACACGTTACTGTATTAATATTACTTTCCCCAGTAACTAGTAGTGTAACTAATTACTTTTCTAAAACAGTAATATTATTAGGGTACTAGTTACAAAGGATAAAATGTACTTAAAATATTCTGAAAATGTCACTGTTCACTTTTTTAGAGAATAGAATGTTTAGTGGTGGGGGGGTTCAGTACTATGCGTGATCGGCATCGTGTTAAAACAGGAAGTTGATAACGTGAGTGTGTTTATAAACAGGATGCACTGCTAACACAAACAGAAAAGTTTCGGCAACCGCCCTCATACAGAGTCAGCCACGCTGTTTAATTTTCATCATTGATTCAGTCTGTAACAAAGTCCATTAATTAGAGGTTTAACTCATGGCATAATCAAAATCTTGGTTGGATATCAGTTTGTTACTCTTAACTATCTAAAGTTAGCATATTAATTTCCGTGAACAGCGGTTTTTGCCCTCGCATTCAAATATAGCACTCAGTCACCCTCAGCTCAGAATAAAACGTTTTTGCAAGTGTTGCACACAAGACAGCTGTCAAGTTGTTAGAGCACTTCCACTATCATTTTTACTGCACATAATGTGTAATCTCAGTTTAAATTGTGAAAATCTGTATAAAGCTTTGGATACTTAGGACCATTGAATAATTATTACATATCATCTCGCATAATGTAAATGGTTGCACTGATGGGATATAATTCTTTTAATATTGGAGATTACTGTATGATAATATTTCTGAGTGAGCAGGATCGTGGTGCAGCAGCAAAATGCCAATCAGAGACAGGCCCCCAAATGAGTTCAATGATTGGTCAAAATGTATTGGGCCATTGTTGTAGCAGAACCAATTGTGTTTGAGTTGTGTAACTGTATCTCAATCTCTGTGTGCATAATCAGACATGTAAATGTGTAAAATAATCTCTAAATGTGTACATAGATTTTTGAATGTATCCACAAATCTGTATTATTTATGTCTGAGAAGTCTTAATATTTTGCTATGTGAATTGTGCGGCACTTTTGTTGTGGATGAGATCTTTAAATGTGTATGGAGATTTGTCTGTGTGCACCACTAGCTGTACAGCCTACATAGCACCAGTCGGCGGTAGCACCCAGTGATTTTAAGAGAGTTTAAAATTCGGTCACATGAGCTGGTAACTGTGCGCATGAGCAGCAAAGCTGAGATCCCTTAAGAATGACTGTTAACCATGACGAGCTGATACTTTGCTTCATTTATGTTTGGATAAAAGTACTCTTGTTGACACAAATGTGTTCTGGTCAAATAAGCAATTATTACATTATCAGACTTAATTTCAGCACCTTACAATGTTCAGGAAGTCTGCTGCCTGTCTGCACATAGAGACATGTGTTACATGTTACTGTTATTGGGATTTATACCAGCCTTGTATTTACATTCTTACATGGTAGATTAATGGAAAATCATGTAGTCAAATAAAAAAAAAAAATGAATAGCTCTTTGCATGTATGAGTTTTTAATATTTTCTGGCTAAGAATGTCTCTTTTTAAGACAGACGGACTTCACCCAAACAAACGGGGATCAGAAATGTTAGCTGCTCACATACAGCATGTGGTGCGGTCCACACATGACTTACGTGAATGACTAATCATTCATGCAGCACACCTGGACACACCACCGGTCACTGAACAGATCTCTGCCTCACTGCCACTAAGAACTGTCTCCACCTGGTGGCATGTAAAGCCGTCTGCTCCCAGCGCTGTTCCAAAGACTTCTATTCTTGTCATCATCACGCATAGACCAGTAAACCGAAATGTGCACATCCCACACAGAAATATTAGTAATCTCTTAAGGATTAGGACAACTGCACCAACTCCAGCACCTAGAACAAATACATTTAAAATGGCTCTCTTCAACGTGAGATCTCTGTCAAGTAAGACTTTTATCTTAAATGATTTTATCTTGTCTGCAAATCTAGATTTTATGTTTTTAACTGAGTCCTGGTTGCAAATGAATGACTATAGCCAGCTAGCTGAACTGTGTCCGCCTCAATATGATTGTTTTAGTCAACCAAGGGTCGATCAGTGGTCGTGGGCTAGTGAGCGTGTATAGGAAAAATTTAAAATGTCATCAAGTACGCTGTGATGAATTTAACTCCTTTGAAGTTCTCACTCTTAAACTTGGAGGGCTGCAACCTATCATATTTGTTATAATTTATCGCCCCCCAAAACTGCCTGGAGGATTTTTATCAGAACTTCCTGAATATTTTTGTCTTCTCTGGTTTTAAATTATGACAGAATTGTTCTTTGTGGCGATTTTAATATTCATGTTGATGACCCCAACAATGTTAATGCAACTGACTTTTTAAATATGGCCGCTTCTTTTAACTTCAAACAACATGTCAAAGGGCAAACACATAACCGTGGTCATACACTGGACATTGTTTTCACCCTGGGTGTCAGCATTTCCTCGGTGGAATTGGTGGACATGACCATATCTGACCACAGATGTATTGTTTTTAGCTGCGATTCACCTGTTACTCATGCCGCTCACGAAGCTCCGTGTGTTCTCGCATCTTTAATGAACAAAGTGTTTCAAAGTTTTGCGCATTCTTTCAGAGCCAAAGCCAACACCTGTCTGATTCCAACACCAACAATCTGGTCGATGACTTCAATCATATCTGCTTGTCGTCACTAAATATTACTGCTCCTCTAAAGGTTAGGCCTACGTCTAAAGCTAGTAAGCAACCCTAGATAAATGACAGCATTCGCAGCCTCAAAAGGGAATGCAGGAAAGCAGAGCGCAGATGGAAAAAATCCAGTCTCCAAGTCCATTACCTCAGTCTGAAGGATTTATTAATTAACTACAATAACATGGTTAAGGATGCGAGAACACACTATTTTTCTGAACTCATTACTACACAAACACAATCCCAGGTTTCTGTTTAAG
>NC_060157.1:6084259-6086162 GCF_021292245.1 Micropterus dolomieu
ACTGGACTTGGTTTTTACCCTGGGTGTCAGCATTTCCTCTGTGGAATTGGTGGACATGACCATATCTGACCACAGATGTATTGTTTTTAGCTGTGATTCGCCTGTTACTCATGCCGCCTCACCAAGCTCCGTGTGTTCTCGCATCTTTAATGAACAAAGTGTTTCAAAGTTTTGCGCATTCTTTCAGAGCCAAAGCCAACACCTGTCTGATTCCAACACCAACAATCTGGTCGATGACTTCAATCATATCTGCTTGTCGTCACTAAATATTACTGCTCCTCTAAAGGTTAGGCCTACGTCTAAAGCTAGTAAGCAACCCTGGATAAATGACAGCATTCACAGCCTCAAAAGGGAATGCAGGAAAACAGAGCGCAGATGGAAAAAATCCAGTCTCCAAGTCCATTACCTCAGTCTGAAGGATTTATTAATTAAATACAATGACAATAACATGGTTAAGGATGCGAGAACACACTATTTTTCTGAACTCATTACTACACAAACACAATCCCAGGTTTCTGTTTAAGACTGTGGATCAGCTGGTAAACCCAACCCCTCCTTATGCCTCAGCTGGAAGTAATCATGACTGAATTGTTTCTTATTTTACCAATAAGGTGGTGTCAATCAGAGCCTCTATTACCCCCGCGGCCTCTTACTCAGAGGTCCCTCACCAGCAACAAGAGAGTTTTAACCAGTTTTATCCCATCGACTTGTCTGAGCTTTTAAAAACAGTATCACAAATGAGAGTGTCCTCCAGCCCACTTGATGTATTACCTACAAAGTTTTTACTGAAAGTAATAGATTCTGTTGGGCCCCATTTGATCTCTGTTTTCAACAGCTCCCGATCTACTGGTTGTGTCCCTGATTTTAAAACGGCTTGCGTGAACCCACTTTTAAAGAAACCTGGTTTAGATCCTCCCTCCCACATCATTTTAGACCAATTTCAAAACTGCCTTTTATTGCAAAGATTCTAGAAAGAATTGTGTCCAAACAGCTGCTCACTGTACTGGAAAATAACAAATTATTTGAAAAGTTTCAGTCTGGTTTCAGGAAGTACCACAGCACTGAGACTGCCCTGCTTAGAGTCACC
The DNA here is from genome assembly GCF_021292245.1 of Micropterus dolomieu. Classification (NCBI taxonomy): domain Eukaryota; kingdom Metazoa; phylum Chordata; class Actinopteri; order Centrarchiformes; family Centrarchidae; genus Micropterus; species Micropterus dolomieu. Next base: position 6,085,347 of record NC_060157.1, read on the forward strand.
AATGACCTTTTAATGTCTGCTGATGAAGGCATGTGCTCAGTCTTGTACTCCTGGACCTTAGCGCTGCTTTTGACACCATTGATCACAACATCATGTTAGACAGGCTGAGGCACTGGGTGGGGATCTCTGGTACTGCCCTAGAATGGTTTTCATCCTACCTGTCAAATAGGAAGTTTTGCGTGTCTGTAAAAAAACTATGTCTCTTCGTTCTGTCCAGTTAAATATGGTGTGCCTCAGGGGTCGGTCTTAGGACCCATTTTGTTTTCCTTGTATCTGCTTCCCCTTGGACATATTATCCATAAACATGACATTTCTTTTCATATTTATGCTGATGACACACAAATATACTTGCCCGTCAGATCCACAGACCCTGGAATGCTGAGTTCACTTAACAACTGCCTTTGTGAAAATGGATGTCAAATAATTTCCTCCAGCTGAACTCAGACAAAACAGAAATCCTGGTCATCGGGTCTCAGCAGATGGCAAATCAAATACTGCCATCTGCTGGTTCCCTAGTAAATCACATTAAGCCTGTGGCAAAGAACCTTGGTGTTTGGTTTGATAGTAATTTAAATTTCGAGCAGCACACCACAAAGCTTGTTCAAACATGTTTTTATCAACTTAGAAATATAGCAAAAATTTTATCTATGTTAACTTTTAAGGACACCGAGACCATTTTACACGCCTTCATCTCATCACGCCTGGATTATTGCAACAGCCTTTTCACCTGTTTAACCCAAAAATCTATTGATCGACTCCAGACTGTCCAGAACTCAGCTGCCAGGCTTTTAACCAGAACAAAGAAATATGACCACA
>NC_060157.1:6086182-6098469 GCF_021292245.1 Micropterus dolomieu
TTTATGCTGATGACACACAAATATACTTGCCCGTCAGATCCACAGACCCTGGAATGCTGAGTTCACTTAACAACTGCCTTTGTGAAGTTAAAAAATGGATGTCAAATAATTTCCTCCAACTGAACTCAGACAAAACCTAAATCCTGGTCATTGGGTCCCAGCAGATAGCACTACTAATACTGCCATCTGCTGGTTCCCTAGTAAATCACATACACACCAATACATAGTCCTATACACACCAGCACGTACCTTGAGATCCTCGGGCAGAGGTCTGTTGTCTGTTCCAGAGTCTCGACTGAAAACTAAAGGGGACAGAGCGTTTGCTGTCAGGGCCCCGAGGCTCTGGAACAGCCTGCCCGAGGAAATCAGGTCGACTGAGTCAGTGAACTCTTTTAAGTCCCTTCTTAAAACATACTTTTATAGGAGAGCCTTTCCCGATCTTATTTGACTTTATTTTATCCCTTTTATTTTACTAATTTTATATTTATCTTAAACGTGTATTTTAGTCTTTTCAATGTTTTCATGCTTTTATCTTGTATTGTTTTTGTATTATTGTCTCTTGGGTATTATTGTCTTTACACTTGTTAAAGCACTTTGTAACTTGTTTTTGAAAAGTGCTCTACAAATAAAGATTATTATTATTATTATTATTATATTTGATACATTCAGAATTTATTGCAATGTGTTGCCCATATCATGTTTTTTTAAAACAACAAAAAACATGTAGAACACAACATCTTTTGAGCCTTTTATCGTCAGCAGCATGATAGTCTTCCCCTAACTCCTCCATGTCACTCCATCCATAATCAGCATATCTTCTATGCTGTACTTTTTTGCCATTTAAAAAATACAAACCAGTCACAAATTCCTGTGTATTTCTCCTCTGAATTGGTCTAGGACCCAAGTGCAGGACACAGATAGTGCAGGTACAGTTCCTAAGGTTTATTCAGACAAACAGAAGGTGAGCACACTTACGGGCAGAGTGGCTGATAAAACAGAGTCCAAAACAAGGTAATCCAGCAGAAATCCAAAACAACAGGGTGACAAGACGAGCAAGGCAAGCAAACAGGACAACATACTGCAGAACACTGGAACACACCACAATGACCGGACAAAGACTAGACAGAAACACCAGGTATATATACACACACACGGATTAACGAGCAGGGCGGGAGCAACACAGGTGACAGACATGAGACTAATAAGACACAGGCAGGCAGGGAATGAGCAGAGGGGAGAACAGAGAGACAGCCAGGCAGAGGGATACTGGAAGGCACAGACATGACACAGGTTACTGAACACATAACAGATCAGAGGAATAAATATAAACTAATAAAGACACAAGCAGACAGATCACCAAGAACTACAACCAACAATGAAAAACAGACTGAAGCTGGGATTAAAGAGAACACAGAGCAGACAAGGGCAACATTACACAGAGGTACACAGACCAAAAGTAAACACTAAGACATGAACTGAGACAGAACTAGGAGCTAAGATGCAGAGCTAACCGAGAATACAAGACCAGGAGCCGAACCTCAAAACAGGAAACATGATAACAGACTGACAGGAGTAGGGAACAGAGACGGAACCGACTGCGAATAGGACAACCATAAACATGGAACAGAACAGCAAATAAGGGAAATACCCAAACACAACAGACTAAATAACAGATACTACACAAAGGACAAAAAGACAGATACTGAACAGATCAAAATAACAAACACTGAAGTACACGGACCAGGAGTAAATACAAAGACATTAACACCGGACTGGGAACTAAGACATGGAACCAAAACACAGACTAAATAACAGATACCAAACTGATAAATGAATAAACTCAGAACTAAACGAAAGCACAAACATTCAGATACAAAACCAAACCCTCAGAATCAAAACCCAAAAACACAGCACTCAGGACAGGATCGTGACACTTTGAGCATTAAACACTTAATTTCCTGCATTCTGTAGACATTTTTTGCACCAATTTATGGAGGAAATTTATTTATTTATATAAAGAGAAAATAAAGGTGGCAGGTGACAATTCAAAGTATAGAAATATAATGGAATATAATGCAATAATCAACTTTTGGACAATGCATTTGTTTCTTCTACATTTCAATTGCATTGCATGTTTTCTTATTTAGCCGTCTGCTCTGCCTATACAGCTGGGTGGAAAATGTCTGTGGTTTCATCATTAAGAGTGGCCCCTTCGTCAGTAGATACATTGTTATAACTATAAGTCATAAAAAGATTTGAGACTGGACCTAGGCTGAAATTTTGTTATACTGACCAAACTGGTGCAATAGATGAATTATGATTGCATGCTGGGAGATCTTTGCATCTACCCACATTCGGTGACCACATAAAAATTTTTAGTTCAGTTCCACCCCAAGATTCTATGAATAACAACGTTTGCCAGGAAGCAACATTTAAAGACACACTGCCTCAGTTACTTCAACCATTCTAAGCACTAAAGCATCCTTGCTTTACACTATTTGATGCTTTTCAGGAGACAGAATGAACTCCTCTTGTCCTTCAGTCAATTTTGACTTTGAACACAGATTCTTGCCTCCTGTTTACATCCTAGTATTCATCATTGGTCTGGTAGCTAATGGATGGGGATTGAAGTCTTTGCTGCACAACTGGAAGAAGCTAAAGATCATCAATGTTTTTGTTCTCAACCTCGGACTTGCAGATATTTTGTATCTGCTCACACTCCCATTTCTGATCGTGTACTACTATATGAAGAGCGAATGGATCTTTGGAGATACATTCTGCAAGATAACAAGATTCTGCTTCAACCTGAATTTATATGGCAGCATCGGGTTTCTTACTTGTATAAGTGTGTACAGGTACCTGGCCATTGTCCATCCAATAAGAGTGATGGGAAGATTATCTCTGATACATTCTGTGACTATCTCAGTCATGGTTTGGCTGTTGGTGAGCATTCAAAGTCTTCCAGACATGTTCTACCCCAAAACATCTGGGAACATCTTTGGAGAATGTTATGATACCACAAATAAGAGCCATGTTGAGGATTACCTGAAATACAGCTTTGGACGGACACTCACTGGGTTTTGCATCCCACTCCTCATCACACTGGGCTGCTATGGACATGTGATTGTCGTTCTCTGCCGCACAAATTCCACTGACAAGGTACTGAAACAGAGAAGTTTGAAATTGTTGTTCATCTTGATTCTTCTCTTCTCTGTTTGTTACATTCCTCATTTTGTATTCAAGAACCTGAACCTCTTGGCAAGAGTTCTGTCCAAACAGGGAATATGCTATGAATGGTTTAATAGAGTCTATATTGCTCATCAGATAAGTCGTGGCCTTGTGTGTCTGAACAGTGCTCTCAACCCTCTGGTTTACCTCCATGGAAATGAACATATTCCTGCTCAGTTCAGACGACTCCTCCAGCAAGCTCGTCAAACTGTCACACAACTGTCCACAAGTCAAACCACCCAGGTGTAAATGATTGGATGTACGAATGAAATTGAACAATGGTGTTGCATCATCTGCCACTATAACACATTTATTGGTCAAGGTTTTAATCTATGCCATAGTTATATTGCTGTTAACATACTCAAAAAATCTCAGATGAAAAAATAAAATGTACTTAAAATATTCTGAAAATGTGTCTTCACTTTTATTTAGAGAATATAAGCGTGTTTAGTGGTGGGCAGTGTTGGGCAGTAACATTACTGTATTAATATTACTTTCCCCAGTAACTAGTAGTGTAACTAATTACTTTTCTAAAACAGTAATATTATTAGGGTACTAGTTACAAAGGAAAGTAACGCTGCATTCCTCGCACCATCTTTGACGTAAATCCACGACTGTCTCCTCCCGCGCTGTCATTCTGTGGGAAACACTGGAAAGTAATATAGTAATGTAACTAGTAATGTAACTAGTTACTTTTATCACTTAGTAATAAGTAAAGTAATAGTATTACTTAAGTAGGGGAGACTGGGTATGGTTGCAACATGGGGAGAGTTGTAACAACACCAATTCCACCAATTAGAGATAAGGTAGGAGTTAGGTGATCATTTCAGTATTTACCTACTTCCTCCCTGATCAGGCATGGTGATTATCAAGTCTGGAAATAGGTAGGGGAGACCAGGTGTGGTTGTAACACTTTTTGCTTCAGTAACTATAACTCACAGATTTTTTTTTGCTAGAGTTCTCAAATTTTTATACAAAGTACCCACATTTGTTCACCACAAATGGCACCTATTCAATCTTCCACAAGAATGTCACAGACCTCGTGAGTTGATGTCAAATGCATTGTGTTCCCTTGTTACAACCTACCCCAATTGCGGGGTAGGTTGTAACACACGCTGGGGTAGGTTGTAACAATCACACAAAAGAAGCAAAAATAGATGCCACACTTATGATAAGCTTCCAAAACAGGTAGTGATATCAAAGAACAATGTTTCTCTCTTTCTGTAACAGCACGTGCATGTACAGTATGTGTATGTAAATTTATCTATAGAATAAACTTACTTAAAAGTATACTTAATAAATACTACTAAAATATTCCTAATTAAAGAACAGAGGTGTGTGTGTGTGGTGTATATTCTTATTCGAGTCACAGTCAGTGCTTGAAGTGGGCCGGTATTCACTGGTACGTATGCCAGCACTTCTATATTTTACTCTTTGGTGTACCGGGACTATTTTTGTCTCACAAGTTGTCCATACGCTTTTCTACCCTCTCCACTGAGTATGGAAAAGGTTGAGTGACGATACACATACCAACATGTGTACAACATGTGAATGGGGAGTACTGGTCGCAGTGCTGACAAATTAATGCTGGAGTGCGGGTTTGGTGGACCCAGACTGGAAAATATTAAAATAAAGAAAGTACCTAGTTTTATGTATCGTGGGTGGTTGTAACACTTTTTAAAGAAGTTTTAAAGAAGTGTTACAACCCACCCCATCACATCAGCCAATGTTGAGCTAGCTGTATTAAATGCTCTGTACTTGCATAGCGCCTTTCTAGTCTTTTCGACCACTCAAAGCGCTTTTACACTACCGTACACATTCATACACTGAGCTCAAGTGCTCAAACGGAAACTAACATTCACACTCATTCATACACTGGTGGAACGGGGTTCAGTATCTTGCCCAAGGACACTTCGACACGCAACCAGGGGGAGCCAGGGATTGAACCGCCGACCTTCCGATTAACAGCCAACCCGCTCTACCTCCTGAGCCACAGGTTTTCTTTTTTTCCTTTCTTATTTCAAACCAATAAACTAATACGGCTAGTTAAACATTGGCTGACAGGGGTGGGGGTGGGTTGTAACACTTCCTTAAAAAGTCTTAAAACCATCCCCTTTACATTCAACTAGGGACTTTCTTGATTTTAATATTTTACAGAGTGCCCTTTGCAGTCTGCCTCCCCCCCCAGCCTGCACTCCAGGGTTACCAGCATCCATTTGTCAGCACTGTGACCAGTACTTCCCATTCACATGCTGTTCACAGGTTGGCATGTCTATCGACACCATCTTTTCCATACTCTGTCTCCGCCGGTGGAGAGGGCAGAGAAGCGTATGGGTAGCTTATGAGAAGTGCCAGTGTGCGAGAAAAAGTCCAGGTACGCCAAAGAGTAAAATATAGAAGTGCTGGTACTGTGTACCAGTGAGTACCGGCCCACTTCAAGCACTGACTGTGATTCTAAATAAGAATATACACACATTGACACACACATTGACACACACAGACACACACCTCTTTTGTTAGACCTAAGGATGTACAGAGATGTTCTTTAATTAGGTCCATTGTAGAAGTATTCATTAAGTATACTTTTAAGTAAATTTATTCTATAGATAAATTTACATACACATACTGTACAAGCGCACGAGTCATCAGACTAAATCTGTTACAGTGAGAGGGAAAAATGGTTCTTTTATATGACTACCTGTTTTTGAAGCTTATCATATAGTGCGGCATCTATTTTTGCTTCTTTTGTCTTATTGTTACAACCTACCCCAGCATGTGTTACAACCCACCCCGCTATTGGGGTAGGTTGTAACAAGGGAACACAATGCATTTGACATCAACTCACGAAGTCTATGATATTCTTGTAGAGGGTTAAATTGGTGCCATTTGTGGTGAACAAATGTGGGTACTTTGTATAAAAGTTTGAGAACTCTAGCTGCAAAATTCGGTGAGTTACAGTTGCTGAAGCAAAAAGTGTTACAACCATACTCAGTCTCCCCTAATATATTACAATTTCTGAGTAACTTGCTCAACACTGGTGGCGGGGGGGTTCAGTACTATGCATGATCGGCATCGTGTTAAAACAGGAAGTTGATAACGTGAGTGTGTTTATAAACAGGATGCACTGCTAACACAAACAGAAAAGTTTCTGCATCCTCCCTCATACAGAGTCAGCCACGCTGTTTAATTTTCATCATTGATTCAGTCTGTAACAAAGTCCATTAATTAGAGGTTTAACTCAAGTCATAATCAAAATCTTGGTTGGATATCAGTTTGTTACTCACAACTATCTAAAGTTAGCACTTTCAGTCATTTCCGTGAACAGCGGTTTTTGCCCTCACATTCAAATATATCACTCAATCAGTCACCCTCAGCTCGTTTTTGCAAGTGTTGCACACAAGACAGCTGTCAAGTTGTTAGAGCACCTTTACTAACATTTTTATTACACATAATGTGTAATCTCAGTTTAAATTGTGAAAATCTGTACAAAGCTTTGGATACTTAGGACCATTGATTAATTATTTCTATCATCTCTCATAATGTAAATGGTTGCACTGATGGGATATAATTATTTTAATATTGGAGATTACTGTATGATAATATTTCTGAGTGAGCAGGATTGTGGTGCAGCAGCAAAATGCCTATCAGAGCAGACAGGCCCCCAAATGAGTTCATTGATTGTTTAGCAGAACTATTTAGAAATGTGAGTAGAGAGTTGTGTAAATGTATCTCAATCTGTGTGTGCATAATCAGACATGTAAATGTGTAATCTCTAAATGCATACAGAGGGAAAATGTCAGCTTTCGCCAGATTTGTCCAACAGGCTGCTATTTACTTACCACTGCTGTAAAGGCACAATACAAATACAGAGCATATACATTTGCTGGTGGTTTCATCATTAAGAGTGGCCCCTTAGTCAGTAGATCCATTGTTATAACTATAAGTCATAAAAAGATTTGAGACCTGACCTGGCCTGAAATTTTGTTATAGTGTCTTTTAAAAGTGCAAAGCATTGACCAGACTGGTTGGGTAGGTGGACTATGATTTCATGCTGTGAGGTCATTGTATCTACCCACATTCAGCGACCACATCTACATTTTGAGTTAAGTTCTACTGCAAGATTCTATGAATAACAACGTTTGCCAGGAAGCAACATTTAAAGACATATTGCCTCAGTTCCTTCAGCCATTCTAGGCACTAAAGCATCCTTGCTTTACACTATTTGATGCTCTGGAGACAGAATGAACAACTCCTCTTGTCAACGTATCAACTTTGACTTTGAACACAGATTCCTGCCTCCTGTTTACATCCTAGTATTCATCATTGGTCTGGTAGCTAATGGATGGGGATTGAAGTCTTTGCTGCACAACTGGAAGAAGCTAAAGAGCATTAATGTTTTTGTTCTCAACCTCGGACTTGCAGATATTTTGTATCTGCTCACACTCCCATTTCTGATCGTGTACTACTATATGAAGAGTAAATGGATCTTTGGAGATGCATTCTGCAAGATAACAAGATTCTGCTTCAACCTGAACTTTTACGGCAGCATCGGGTTTCTTACTTGTATAAGTGTGTACAGGTACCTGTCCATTGTCCATCCAATGAGAGTGATGGGAAGATTATCTCTGAGTCATTCTGTGGCTATCTCAGTCATGGTTTGGCTGTTGGTGAGCATTCAAAGTCTTCCAGACATGTTTTACCCCAAAAAATCTGGGAACATCTTTGGAGAATGTTATGATACCACAAATAAGAGCCATGTTGAGGATTACCTGAAATACAGCTTTGGATGGACACTCACTGGGTTTTGCATCCCACTCCTCATCACACTGGGCTGCTATGGACATGTGATTGTCGTTCTCTGCCGCACAAATACCACTGACAAGGTACTGAAACAGAGAATTTTGAAATTGTTGTTCATCTTGATTCTTCTCTTTTCTGTTTGTTACATTCCTCATTATGTACTCAAGAACCTGAACCTCTTGGTAAGAGTTCTGTCCAAACAAGGGATTTGCCATGAATGGTTTAATAGAATCTATATTGCTCATCAGATAAGTCGTGGACTTGTGTGTCTGAACAGTGCTCTCAACCCTCTGGTTTACCTCCACTGAAATGAAGCTATTCCTGCACAGCTCAGAAAGCTGCTCCAGCAAACTCATCAGATCTTCAACCTTCTATTTCTATTAATCCATAGGTGTGTGTCTGCGGCAAAAATTACAAATAAAGTTTAACAAAATAAAAAAAGTAATATTTTAAACTTTATACTGTAAATGTCATAACTGTATTTCTAATATTAATTGCCTGTATAAATCTGTATATTTATATTTGTTATATGCAGTTTAAAAGGAAGAATTACTTATAAATACATGGTTTCCGAATTATTATTATTATTATTATATTAATTGTTTTATGTAAATGGTTATAATCATTTCTTTAATGCTCTGTTAAGTAAAGTATATTTTGAATTATCTGAGTTCCAGTTAATTATTGGGGTGATTTTAATGTTTTGTGGCATCATGAGGCGGTGTATTATTATGTTTTATAGTAAGCACATATATTCACTAGCTTACTTTGTGTGATGAACCAGCCAACTTATAATAAACACATTCAAATATATCACACCATCAGTCACCCTCAGCAAAAGGGGCATGTCCTTTTTGCGAGTGGAAGATTTTTTTTTTAAATAGACTAACACTGTACCTCTGCACACCAGAGAGCTGTCAAGTTGTTAGAACACTTCCACTAACATCTTTATTGCACATAATGTGTAATCTCAGTTTAAATTGTGAAAATGTGTATGAAGCTTCAGATACTTACCACTAAATAATTATTTCGATCATCACTCATGATGTGAATGGTTACACTGAGTAGGATCGTGGTGCAGCTGCAAAAGCCAATCAGAGCAGAAAGGCACCCAAATTAGATCATTTGATTGGAAAAAAGAGTTGTGTAACTGTATCTCAATCCGTGTGTGCATAATCAGACATATAAATGTGTAATCTGTAAATGCATACATAGATCTGTGATTTTATATACAAATCTGTATTATTAATGGCTGAAAAGTCTAAATATTTTTTGCTCCAACAGCTGGAAATACAGTTGCAAGTCAGGCAGCCCTCTTAGTCTTTTTACATGTGAATTTGGCTGCACTTTTGTCGTGGCAGAGATCTGAAAATGTGTGTGGAGATTTGTCTGTGTGCCTCAAAAGGCAATATAGCCTACATACCACCAGTCGGCGGTAGCACCCAGTGATTTTAAGAGATCATATGAGCTGATAACTGTGGGCAAGAGCAGGAAAGCTGAGATCCTGACCATCCAGGGACGTGCACAGACATTTCCTGAAAAGCACACTGAAAAATGTTCTTATATATAATATTGTGTGTAGTGAAGTTTTGGGTCCACTCAGTCATCAAAACTACAACACATGGGACAACACACAGAAGCATCGCATTGAGACCCAACATGCAGAATTCTGCAGAAACATCGTACACATTCAAAGAAAGTCTTCTACAAATACCCAACAAAGAGCACTAAACTTTCTGATGCACCTCAGATCAAGTCCCAAAGAGTCCCTCCAATTCAAGGCACTTAAAACCCAAGCACCGAACCCATAAAAGAATCTCTTACGCCAGCTAGTCCTGAGACTAACAAATCCTGCAACATGTCACGCACACCTTTCTCAAGCCAGGACAGCTTTACAAACACCAATTAAAGAGTAAACCAAATGATCACTCAAAGCATAAATACTCATTTGGAACATTGGGAGGAGGAGACAAAAACCCATCACAAACTAGAATGTTATCTAGTCTTAAACACAAACTATGAAATGGCTGAATATTTCTCTACTGTCAGAGATATCAAGCAGAGGCAGCTTCTTACCAAGTGCAGACTCAGTGACCACACCCAACTGAAAAAGGGAGACAAAAAGTCCAGGTTACCAAAAGAACAGAGTATGTGAGCACTGTATGACAGGTTAGGTGGAGATAGAGACACATTTTCTCCTGAAATGTGATAAATATAGAAGCATAAGAGGGCAATATTTTGAGAAATTCTATTGATACCAGATTTTAAATAACATAAAGAGGAGAGTAAAGTAAGAATAATCCAAGGAGAAGGACATACGGCAAACCTTGCCGCCAAGTATGTGTCCCTGTGTCACAACATGAGCGACTCAGACTTTCACTTCACCTTTATTTGTAGTTTATATTGTATCTGTATTTGTTATTTTTGTAATTTAGAACTGCTAAATTAAATGGTTTTGAATGGATTAAAGATGTTATGTCACATTTAAATGTAAATTTTTGATTTTGAAACTGTTTTGTCAACATTGTTTAACTGAAACATTCATGCAAATAAAACACACTGAACTGAACTGAGAGGGAGGGAGGGAGGGAGGGCGAGAGTGAGGGCGAGAGGGAGGGAGGGCGAGAGGGAGGGCGGGCATCGGAACTCCACAAAGTCTCATCTTCTGACCTGATATTTTCATTTTTTATTTAATAAATATATTTGTTTGACAGGGAAGATGTGCGAGAATATATGTGTATTTATTTAAAAAAGCACCCCAGAAAAAGGGAACCTTCTCTTAAGGAAAAAAAAAAGGGCAGGTGCTCAAATCTATGTGTGCACATGCCTGCAACCATCCCCACCCCTGTTTACAGTAAATAGCTGCATGGTGGTTTCAAATTAGCATGGATAAAATGCCTTACATTGTACCTAAGAGACTACTCTCTAATCTAATACAAGTAACATAATTCTAACTCCAACAGCAACAGTACTAAACAAAATATAGACTTGGTCCAAACTATTTGGCTGCTTTCTTTCATGAAAAGGACTGTTTTGGCTGTGAAATATGCATACTTCTTTACACAGCTATTGAATTTCACATGCAAGGTCAGGAAGGAAGTGGTCATACATGAAACTGATCACATCACTTATACATCTTCCCTTTTTGGCGGTGGTGCTGTACAACTGTTCCTTTATTACAACCATCTCCAGTCTCAATAGTAAAAAGAGTAAAATGTAAACAGTAAACTCTCAGTTACTTAGAATGTTGTATGCCTTTAGCAACAAATTACCATCAGACAGTATAAAGGCCAGCTTGGTTAACAGAAAACTGATAAAAACATTCTATCAACACAAAAAGTTGCCAATTTTTATAGGAGATATTTGTTCATTTGGAGCCATGTTTCTGGCTACCTATTAGTTTTTTTTGGTAAAGGAAATATTTGGCTCTTTAGCTGATACATTCTTGGCTATGCTCACCAACTTTCGCTGTCTGCCCTGCCATTTCCATAGAGCTGGATGGAAATTCTTAGTGGTTTTATCACTAAGAGTTACCTATTTCATTGTCAATTGATCCATTGTTATTAAAATTAAAAGTCATAAAAATGAGGATTTGAGACTTGACCTTGGCTTAAAGTGTTTTATAATGTATTCTACTACCGAAACCGAAATGTGCACATCCCACACAGAAATATTAGTAATCTCTTAGGACAACTGCACCAACTCCAGCACCCAGAACAAACACATTTAAAATGGCTCTCTTCAATGTGAGATCTCTGTCAAGTAAGACTTTTATCTTGTCTGCAAATCTAGATTTTATGTTTTTAACTGAATCCTGGTTGCAGATGAATGACTATAGCCAGCTAGCTGAACTGTGTCCGCCTCAATATGATTGTTTTAGTCAACCGAGGGTCAGTGGTCGTGGTGGTGGGCTAGTGAGCGTGTATAGGAAAAATTTAAAATGTCATCAAGTACGCTGTGATGAATTTAACTCCTTTGAAGTTCTCACTCTTAAACTTGGAGGGCTGCAACCTATCATATTTGTTATAATTTATCGCCCCCCAAAACCGCCTGGAGGATTTTTAGCAGAACTTCCTGAATTTTTATCTTCTCTGGTTTTAAATTATGACAGAATTGTTCTTTGTGGAGATTTTAATATTCATGTTGATGACCCCACCAATGTTAATGCAACTGACTTTTTAAACATGGCCACTTCTTTTAACTTCAAACAACATGTCAAAGGGCAAACACATAACCGTGGTCATACACTGGACTTTGTT
>NC_060157.1:6098569-6101327 GCF_021292245.1 Micropterus dolomieu
CGCTCCCAGAATGCAGGGTTACTTGTGGTTCCTAGAGTCTCCAAAAGTAGACTAGGAGCCAGAGCGTTCAGCTATCAAGCTCCTCTCCTGTGGAACCAGGTTCCAGTTTGGGTTCAGGAGGCAGACACCATCTCCCCATTTAAGAGTAGGCTTAAGACTTTCCTCTTTGATAAAGCTTATAGTTAGGGCTGGCTCAGGTGAGTCCTGAACCATCCCTTAGTTATGCTGCTATAGGCCTAGACTGCCGGGGGATTTCCCATGATGCACTGAGCTCCTCTCTCCTCTACTTTCTCTCCCTCTGTATGCAACCTCATCCCATTATTGCATGTTACTAACACAACTTCTCCCCTTTCTGGTAGTCTTGTGCTTTCTCGTCTCTCCTATCACTTCCTGCAGGTTTTCTGGCTCTGGAGCTGTGGAGTCTGGATCTGTGGTTGCGGGTCACCTGCTGCCCCCGTGTTCCTGCTCGACACCCTCTGCTGCAACGACTATTGTTGCTAGTCTTATTGTTATTATTGTTATTATAATCATTAACATTACGATTGTTACCATTAACACTATAATAAATATCTGTACCATTTTTCATTTAGTCTATAGCAACATCACCTTCACTGTCTGTACCTCTGTGTGTATATTGTGTAGGCTTCCTCTCTCTCTCTCTCTCTCTCACCCCCAACCGGTTGAGGCAGATGGCCGCCCACCCTGAGCCATGGTTCTGCTCGAGGTTTCTGCCTCTTAAAAGGAAGTTTTTCCTTGCCTCTTTCGCCTAGTGCTTGCTCTTGGTGGGAACTGTTGGGCTTCTGTAAATATCATCACAGAGTACGGTCTAGACCTGCTCTTTTATGAAAAACGCTGTGGGATAACTGTTGTTGTGATTTGGCGCTATATAAATAAAATTGAATTGGGTATTATTGTCTTTACACTTGTTAAAGCACTTTGTAACTTGTTTTTGAAAAGTGCTCTACAAATAAAGATTATTATTATTGCACCACCATTATAGAATTGAAAAGCATTGACCAGACTGGTGCAGTAGGTGCACTATAATTGTGTGCATCCTGTGATATGATTTTGTCTATCCACCTTCATCTTGTGTTCAGCTCTGCGATAACATTCTGAGAATAATGAGTTTGCCAGGAAGCAACGTTTAAAGACATATTGCCTCAGTTACTTCAACCATGCTTTTCAGGAGACAGAATGAACAACTCCTCTTGTCCTTCAGTCAATTTTGACTTTACAGGCAGATTTCTGCCTCCTGTTTACATCCTAGTATTCATCATTGGTCTGGTAGCTAATGGATGGGGATTGAAGTCTTTGCTGCACAACTGGAAGAAGCTAAAGATCATCAATGTTTTTGTTCTCAACCTCGAACTTGCAGATATTTTGTATCTGCTCACACTCCCATTTCTGATGGTGTGAAGAGCGAATGGATCTTTGGAGCTACATTCTGCAAGATAACAAGATTCTGCTTCAACCTGAATTTATATGGCAGCATCGGGTTTCTTACTTGTATAAGTGTGTACAGGTACCTGGCCATTATCCATCCAATAAGAGTGATGGGAAGATTATCTCTGATACATTCTGTGGCTATCTCAGTCATGGTTTGGCTGTTGGTGAGCATTCAAAGTCTTCCAGACATGTTCTACCCCAAAACATTTGGAAACAGCACTGGGAAATGTTACGATACCACCAATAACAAGAATGTTGAGGATTACCTGACATTCAGCTTTGGATGGACACTCACTGGGTTTTGCATCCCACTCCTCATCACACTGGGCTGTTATGGACATGTGATTGTCGTTCTCTGCCACACAAATACCACTGACAAGGTACTGAAACAGAGAAGTTTGAAATTGTTGTTCATCTTGATTCTTCTCTTCTCTGTTTGTTACATTCCCTATCATGTATTCAAGAACCTGAACCTCTTAGCAGGAGTTCTGTCCAAACAGGGGATTTGCCATGAATGGTTTAATGGAATCTACATTGCTCATGAGTATCAGTACTAAAAAAATATAGTCTTGGTAAAAAAATAATTAACTACTCTCTCTCCAAAAAATGTGTGTGGAATATGCATACTTCTTCACACTGC
The DNA here is from genome assembly GCF_021292245.1 of Micropterus dolomieu. Lineage (NCBI taxonomy): Eukaryota > Metazoa > Chordata > Actinopteri > Centrarchiformes > Centrarchidae > Micropterus > Micropterus dolomieu. The sequence goes on from NC_060157.1 coordinate 6,100,656, forward strand.
TATTGAATTTCACATGCAAGTTGAGGAAGGAAGTGGTCATACATGAAACTGCGCGCGTGTGTGAAAGGGTGAATGCGATGTAGTGTAAAAGCGCTTTGAGTGGTTGCTCAGACTAGTAAGGCGCGACACAAATACAGAGCATTTACATTTGCTGGTGGTTTCAATATTAAGAGTGGCCCCTTAAGCTGATGATACACAGAGCAACTTTTAGAGCAATTGTGCAGGGCAATGTTGCCGTCAATGTTAATGAGTAAAGATTACTACTGTAATCCCCTTCCTCCACCACTCTGCCACCCGCCCCGCCCCTATCTGTTTAAAACATAGTCGGACTTGCCACTAGCAAGACTGCCCAGCAACACTGTTCAAAAACTTGCCCCGTGTATCATCAGCTTTAGTCAGTAGATACATTGTTATAACTATAAGTCATAAAAAGATTTGAGACTTGACCTGGCCTGAAATTTTGTTAAAGTGTCTTTTACTCTGTGTGCTGCACCACCATTATAAAAGTGCAAAGCATTGACCAGACTGGTTGGGTAGGTGGACTATGATTGCATGCTGGGAGGTCATTGCATCTACCCACATTCAGCGACCACATCTACATTTTGAGTTAAGTTCTACTGCAAGATTCTATGAATAATGAGTTTGCCAGGAAGCAACGTTTAAAGACATATT
>NC_060157.1:6101427-6115228 GCF_021292245.1 Micropterus dolomieu
TGAAACAGAGAAGTTTGAAATTGTTGTTCATCTTGATTCTTCTCTTCTCTGTTTGTTACATTCCCTATCATGTATTCAAGAACCTGAACCTCTTAGCAGGAGTTCTGTCCAAACAGGGGATTTGCCATGAATGGTTTAATGGAATCTACATTGCTCATGAGTATCAGTACTAAAAAAATATAGTCTTGGTAAAAAAATAATTAACTACTCTCTCTCCAAAAAATGTGTGTGGAATATGCATACTTCTTCACACTGCTATTGAATTTCACATGCAAGTTGAGGAAGGAAGTGGTCATACATGAAACTGCGCGCGTGTGTGAAAGGGTGAATGCGATGTAGTGTAAAAGCGCTTTGAGTGGTTGCTCAGACTAGTAAGGCGCGACACAAATACAGAGCATTTACATTTGCTGGTGGTTTCAATATTAAGAGTGGCCCCTTAAGCTGATGATACACAGAGCAACTTTTAGAGCAATTGTGCAGGGCAATGTTGCCGTCAATGTTAATGAGTAAAGATTACTACTGTAATCCCCTTCCTCCACCACTCTGCCACCCGCCCCGCCCCTATCTGTTTAAAACATAGTCGGACTTGCCACTAGCAAGACTGCCCAGCAACACTGTTCAAAAACTTGCCCCGTGTATCATCAGCTTTAGTCAGTAGATACATTGTTATAACTATAAGTCATAAAAAGATTTGAGACTTGACCTGGCCTGAAATTTTGTTAAAGTGTCTTTTACTCTGTGTGCTGCACCACCATTATAAAAGTGCAAAGCATTGACCAGACTGGTTGGGTAGGTGGACTATGATTGCATGCTGGGAGGTCATTGCATCTACCCACATTCAGCGACCACATCTACATTTTGAGTTAAGTTCTACTGCAAGATTCTATGAATAATGAGTTTGCCAGGAAGCAACGTTTAAAGACATATTTCCTCAGTTCCTTCAGCCATTCTAGGCACTAAAGCATCCTTGCTTTACACTATTTGATGCTTTTCAGGAGACAGAATGAACAACTCCTCTTGTCCTTCAGTCAATTTTGACTTTACAGGCAGATTTCTGCCTCCTGTTTACATCCTAGTATTCATCATTGGTCTGGTAGCTAATGGATGGGGATTGAAGTCTTTGCTGCACAACTGGAAGAAACTAAAGATCATCAATGTTTTTGCTCTCAACCTCGGACTTGCAGATATTTTGTATCTGCTCACACTCCCATTTCTGATGGTGTACTACTTTAAGAAGAGTAAATGGATCTTTGGAGCTACATTCTGCAAGATAACAAGATTCTGCTTCAACCTGAATTTATATGGCAGCATCGGGTTTCTTACTTGTATAAGTGTGTACAGGTACCTGGCCATTGTCCATCCAATAAGAGTGATGGGAAGATTATCTCTGAGTCATTCTGTGGCTATCTCAGTCATGGTTTGGCTGTTGGTGAGCATTCAAAGTCTTCCAGACATGTTCTACCCCAAAACATATGGAAACAGCACTGGGAAATGTTACGATACCACCAATAACAACAATGCTAAGGATTACCTGAAATACAGCTTTGGATGGACACTCACTGGGTTTTGCATCCCACTCCTCATCACACTGGGCTGCTATGGACATGTGATGGTCATTCTCTGCCACACAAATACCACTGACAAGGTACTGAAACAGAGAAGTTTGAAATTGTTGTTCATCTTGATTCTTCTCTTCTCTGTTTGTTACATTCCCTATCATGTATTCAAGAACCTGAACCTCTTAGCAAGAGTTCTGTCCAAACAGGGAATATGCCATGAATGGTTTAATAGAGTCTACATTGCTCATGAGATAAGTCGTGGCCTTGTGTGTCTGAACAGTGCTCTCAACCCTCTGGTTTACCTCCATGGAATTGAAGATATTCCTGCTCAGCTCAGCCAGCTGCTCCAGCAAACTCGTCAGATGTATAACCGTCGGTTTCTGTCAAACCCCAGCTCTGTGTCTACGGCACAAACCACAACTGAAGTTTAACAAAAGAAAAACATGCTTAACATTAACATGTTAAATGTTCAACTGTATATAACATTTTACTGTTTAATATTAATTGCCACATCTATATATTTACAGGTTTATATTTGAATAATAATTATATTTTAGATAATTTCTATTATTAGACTTTTTATATAATGTTTTTAATCATTTCTTTAAAGCTTTGTTAAGTAAGGTACAGTTTGAATTATCTGAGTTCCAGTTAATTACTGGGAAAAATCAAATGCTTTGTGGTGTCATGAGGAAGGAAGAGATAATTATAAATACATTGTTTTTGTATTATGTTTTATAGTAAGTACATATAAACCTGTAATTGTTGTCTAAACTGTTTCTTGGGCTCACTATGGATTCACTTTAAATGACTTTGTGTGACGAACCAGCCAATTACTAATACTTGCTACTAATTTCCTGGATACTGGCTGGTGCAGAAACAAATGTAAAATGTGAAAGCCTTCTCTGAACCACAGTCTCAGTTTCTAAGGAAAGCGAAGACAAGCACACTCTTTGAGTGACTGCTGTCCAGAAAAATATGAACACCACATATATATATATATACACACACCAGAATGTAAACTTTGTTACAAAAGATATACCAATTTTCATACATATATTAGAGCTACATATACGTGTCTGAAATTATGGACATGAAATTGTGTTTCTCTGCTGCACAAGTACCACTGAGAAGGCATTAAAACAGAAATGTTTGAAGTTGTTGCAGCTGCCGGCACCAACATATGTGAAAAATAGTAAAATATAGAAATGATCTTTTAAAGAGGTAAAGTGGTATTATGCCTATTTTCAGGTTCAAAATCTTATTTTAAAAAACACATTATTTTTTTTTTTTCATACTGCACCATTGCTGCAGCTCCTCTTTTCGCCCTGTGTTGAAGGTTTCGTTTTAGCTATGGAGGGATACATCTTGTCTCTAAATGATCTTTGTTGGGAGTTGCACATGTGCAGTTTCTAGTCAATGGGGTAAGCAACAGTTGAAACAGTTAAGCCGACCAAAGCCTGCATGGAGGGCTCCATGTAGACCCAAAAATGACGTCAAAACCCTGTGACATCCCGTGCTGCAGCTCAGTGTTTTTCCACCTGTGTTTTTACCACATGCTCAAAAATAAATAGAAATTCACATAAACCATAGCTTGGTGTGTCACTGATCTCTTTTAGAAATGGTTTATGGGGTGAAAAGGATGACATTTTGGATGAGAGGTACTTTGCCTGTGTCATGCCACTGCCCACATTTTTGGGTGAAATATGACTGTCTGTAAATGCAAATTCCGAGGTCTTTGCCAATTTAATACCATAAAAATTTATTAATTAGCTATTAGAAGCCCAAATCCTACGGCCAGCCAGGCAAACAATTTTGTTATCTTGTTGCAGGGCAAACATCAGCGTTATTATATGTCATTTATAAAACTTCCCTTATTGATTCTCCAGGTAATGTATTTCTGACATTTGTCACTTTTTCTGTTGTTAAACAACTTTGTTTGGTAGTCTGTCCAAAATTGTGAAAGCTGTTGGTGATTATTACGGAGCTTTTTCTACGAGCTGTGAATTAGAAAACTTCTACTTGTTACTGTATGCTGTTTACAAGGTTACAACCTTAAGAATATCTAATTTCTTGAAGTATTTGATCAATGTCACATGCAGATAGAGTAATCAGTAACTGTCTTTACCTACCTCACCTCATCTCATGTGTTTAGTTGTCATTACGGGATTAGTTTCAAAAAAAGGTTACAACAATCCCCACCCCTGTCAGCCATCGTTTAAATAGCTGTAGCAGCATGGTAGTTTCAAATTAGCATAGGTTAAATGCCTCACATTTTTAAATTTATTTATTTTAAAAAGGTACAGTGCACATTAATGAACATAAGGACAATGTCCAAATGTAAATGAGCCAGATTTAGCCATACAAACTAATACTAGTCCCTGGTAGGTTCTTGTTTTAAGAACAAAACATTGCATACAGACAACATTAAAAAACACACACTTATCATAAGCAGACAACACAAAAACATGGATAAAACATTAAATCACAAATTACGTAAGCAAAGACAAAATCAGACAAGCACAAATAATATGACAAGTAAAATACATCAGCATGTGAGTACAGGAATATGTAAAACAATGACAAAAGCACTACTGCAAATTATGACAACATATTTGATTGTCCAGTAACCACTGTTTTATAGCTTTTGAAAAGGTGGTAAGAGAAGAAATGTTTTAGTTCTGTAGATGTCGTGTTCCAGGTACGCGCTGCTCGGTAGGAAAAGGCTGACTGTCCAAAGGAACTTTTCCTATATGGTATTTTACAGTCACCTCTTGAAGTAGCTCTGGTAGATGAGTTAAGATTTTGTTTAAAAAATTCACTGAGTGGAGGGGGGGCTAAACCATGGAACATTTTATACACAAGGACGATATCAGCAAATTTGACCGTATTTTCCCAGTTTAAAAAAAACACGCTTCTTTAAAATATTACAATGATGAAATTAATTTGACTTATTATCCATTGTTTTCAAAGCCCATTTATAAACCGTTTCTACTGACTGTAATGCAGTCCTTCCTGTCTGCGTCCAGCTGGTTATACAGTAGTTCATATGTGACTATTATGGCATTGATGTACAACTTTGAGGCCTCTGTAGTTAAATTACTCCTAATGTGTCTAAAATTTTCCAAATTAAATTTAATTCTTTTTACAACTTTTTTAACTTGTGATTTAAATGTCAGTTGTGTGTCTAATATTATACCTAAATATTCAAACTCATGCACGACTGACAGTGTTCTTCCTGCTACAGTAACCTCTGGGTCTGGATCTATATTTGCAGATTTCGAAAAGAACATGCATACAGTTTTGCTGGTATTAAGATGTAAACAAGAGTTTGTTAGCCAATTAGAGATATTGACCATAGAAGCTGATAGTTCCTTAGCAGCTTGCTTCCTGTTTTTTGCATGTACATATATGACCGTATCATCAGCGTACATCTGACAAGTTACTGCAGAAGGACAAACTTCAGGTAGGTCATTAAGACAGAACAACAGAGGACCCAAAGTTGAACCTTGAGGTGTACACCTAAGTCATTATCGGTCATTTGGGAAGTTTTATGGTCTATGCGAACACATTGTTTTCTATCTTTCTGACTTTACGCAGTAATGCATTTTCAGCTAAACTGAAGGTGATGATGAAGCTTATTTGCCACAGGACAAACGCAGCAAATCTGGTGATTTTGGCCCATCACAACCATCAATAAGCTGAATATTCATGGAAACAATTATAGCACTTAGGCTACAGCTCCACACATTGTCACGTGTCTGCCTAATAATCTGCTTTGTTTGGCCCGAGAGTCCCACAGAATATGAGCCTGGTTCACTGTTCTGAAAAGTTTAAACCCACGGTGCTTCACAATTGTGGGATTTATCTTGCGTTTCAGTTTTATAGGTGATGTGGAGTTTGTACACAATTTGCCACAGGAGGGATGGCAACAGTTGGCAAGATTCCTATAGTTAACTCACCCAGTCTGTCAGCTTCAAAGGAACGCAGATTGCAGTTAACAGTAAATTCTTGTCCCAGTCTAATACTATCCAAACCAGGACATAAGTTCTCCACGAGTGCTGGTGGATGATGTCGATCTGGGCACACTTCTCCTACAGTTGGCCCAGGATTAAGATCTACATTCCCAGCAAGTAGGAGCATGACAATTAAGGATCCAGAGAGTTTCCACAGCAGCTTGGGAGACCTGCATTTGGTCGTTTTGTTTTTTACCTAGGAGACTACTCTCAAATCTAATGCAAGTTGTATAATTATAGCACTACTTTTCTTCACACAATTGAATTTCAAGGTCAGGAAGGAAGTGGTCATACATGAAACTGACTACATCACTTATGTGTCATCTCTTTTTCGTGGTTCCTTTGTTACAACCCCCCCAGTCTCCTCATAGTAAAAGGATTAAACAGTTCCTTAGAACATTGTATGCCTTGAGCAACACATAGCCTCAGACAGTATAATGGCTAGCTTGGTTAACAGTAAACTGACTGCAAAAATCAATAATCATAAAAATGCTGTCATTAAAAGAGTACCAACTGACTGGGAGTTGGTAAAAGATGACTTAGTCACAGATCTGATAAAGTGGTGGATGTAACAACATCAGTTAGCTAAACCGCTACTGCTACAGAACTGTGTGCAGTGGTGGTTGCTGCTAGAAACCACTTGCAGATGGTAGTGAAAATGTTACTTAGTGTAGATTATCAGCTAAATGACCTACTTAAAGTATCAAAAGTATAAAAGTAACCATGATGAATTAATGGCCTCTGACTGTTATATTTTTGATTATTATTACAGATGCATTAACCTGTAAGTTTTGTTTTGATCTACTCCTTATAGAAACATTTGGCTCTTTAGCTGCTAAATGCTTTGCTTTGTTAGCTAACCGGCTAACTTGTCTGCCTGCCCTACCAGCAATTTCCATAGAACTGAGTGTATTTTGGCTATTCGCCAATATTTAAATTGACGTAAAAAGGAAACTTCCTGTTTCAACTTTTAACAACTCTAGTTTAGTGCCCTTTCACAGGGGACAATGTGAAGCCAACCTGCGCTTTTTGTTCAAAATGTGGTCTCACATTTGATTCACATACAGCAGTGGACGGCAAGAGGCAGCCCATGGGCCAAATTAAAGTTATCAGTGCAAGACTCCATCAAGATGAGAGGAGGTGTTTTTACATCGATTACTCTTGGTGCTCAAACGCAGTCAAGATGAATGTGATGTATGTAGGCTATTTATGTAGCCTATATAAATTTATGTATGTATGTAGCCTATATAAATAACCTAATTGTAGCCTATATATTGATTTATTTTAATTAATATATTACCATATTTTAATATAGGCTTACACTTAAACATATGTTGTGTGTGTGTGTGTCATGAATGAACTACAAATTTCGTTTTGTTATGCAGCCTAGTGCTGTAAAATGACTAAAACAACCTTGTACCTTTTCTCTAAACCTACGAAAGTGTCTCAGTCAAAATGTAATTCAATGTTTGTAATGTTGATATATTATTGTCGCATATGTTGACATCCTTGGAGGTATACAGATGAAATAACCTTTAATTAAAAAACAGTAGAACTATAATGTAACACGGTAGTAAGAGCAGGGAACCTGAGGGCTATGCCTACAGAAGCTTAGAAATTAACAACAGAACAACCAGCTGACCAAGATGAAAGACAGAAAGGGGTAAAAACCGTATGGCCTACACAGTCGACTACTAGTAGGCCTATAAAAGAGGTATTGGCTTCTGATCCTCAAACTTGAGACCTCTATTAAAATGAATGAATTATCAGGAGGATTCTTTTGTGGCTGTCCACCTCCACAGTTTGTCCAGTTAGAACAATTAATGATGTTGGTAATCTGTCCAATCCAATGACACTGTCATAGTCTTTGTTCTTGTGACTTGTTTATTGTAGAAATGGGAATCTAGTATGAGCAGAGGTGTGTGTAACAGTAAACAGAGACTGGGACTATGTTGTTTTCTTCATTTGTTGAAAAAGGTCTTGTTGTGAGAGTACCCTGACAATCATCTTTGAAATTTTAACCTTGTCCTTTGTAGATCCAATGTGAAATGTGTGAAAGGTGGTTCCATGAGCAGTGCCTTGCTATGGACACCAGAGACCTGAAGAAAGCGAGAAAATCAAAGTGGAATTGCTCTGTGTGCCTGTAATACATCGCATCCCACCAATAAAGCTTGTATGGACAAGGAAGTAATGGGAATAAAGAAATGATCCAAGATAGACACACATGCACATTCTGAACAATTACATATTTTTTTGTATATATTATATATATATATACACACATACACACATATACATACACACACACACACATACACAGCCTACTTTTATTTTATAAAGATGTTTAATATTTTGTCTATACACATACATGTGTATATATATATATCTGGAAAATAATGTGCAGTGTCTGTGTGTTTATATGTGTATACATTTAGAAAATGGACATGAGACTGCTTTGATATTGGCTGACTGTTCTCTGGTGGTCAGGGTCTCCCTTTGGTGGTCTGCTGTCACTGTGAAGTGAAATAAGTCTGTGGAAACAGGACGTTTTCTTTTTTACATGAGTTCGAATCTTGGCTGAATGTAGTAAGCTTTCTGTGAGACTAATATTTTCTTTAGATACTTGGTGTCTTAAGCATTTATTTATTCAATCGTTTCTGCTACATCAATTGCATAATGTTCAGCAGAAGCTCACTTTTATTTTGAAATGTGCTGCGACACGATGTTGCCGTAATGCCTAGAAGAAAAAAAAACAAAAAACCACACACTCATCGCAGTGGAGGCTGGCTTGACTTCAGTGTGTAAACAGCACGGTGATCGGCCGATATTTAGGTTATACTACACAAGGTTTAAAATGCTTCAACGTTTTAATAAATATATATGTGGGAATTTGCCACACTAGATTATGTGGAGACTAACGTTAACAGTTAACGTTACCATGAATCAGCATTTATTGTTATTGCTACTGGACATTTAACAGCTGATATTACATAGTCTGTCTTCAAAGGACAACACAAAAACATGTTGACTGTTATTGTCATATATATATCTATCTATCTATCTATCTATCTCTCTCTCTCTCTCTCTCTCTCTCTCTCTCTCGGGGTGCTGCTCCCTTGTTCTATTTTATCTCAAATATGTGACAATAGTACGGTCACCCAAAGTGAAGTAACTTTTATAGTTAACTATATTTTAAATTAACTGCAACATTTATTGCTCATATTTTCCTTCCACAGTCACAGTGTGATTCAGATGTCCCACCTGGTGCCAGACAGCTGCAGTAACACATCCTCAGTCAGCTGGACATCTGTATCTGATGGCGTGGACTGATGTGGAAAGGCCTTCTGTTAACTTTTAAACTTAGTCCTTATGTGCATGTTGCGATAGATTCTATATATTTGCACTCATTTTGTCTTTATTGACTGAAAATGTCAGATTCCGTCAATTCCTAGGACAAGTTAATCTTACAACACAGATAAAATATCAAACATTAAAGCTGAACTGTTGCTAAGGGACATCAGTTTAGTGAGAGTAAAAATGCTCCCAGAAGTGTTTCATGGTTCACATGAAAACTAATTATACAGTGTGCAGATAAGTCTTTGGTTTTCAGAATGAAGTAACTCAGTAAATGTCACATTCAATGTCAATGAGGTAGAGGAAATTTTAATTATTTAGTTAAACCACATGTTTATTAATTATTGTTACTTGTTCATTAACAAACAACAGCCACATCAAGAAAGAAAGTGCTACATGATGCCTCATACTCCTGTAATTCATTGTTTTACATCTTGGGAGGGTTGGCTCATCTGGACTAATATGCCAATGTAAATGAAGGACATTTCAAGTGCATCAAATATGACCACTGACTTTCTGTACTACAGTCCATTATAAACCACACGAAGTTTACAAAAACATTGGCTGTGAGGATCACGGCTCCTCTCACTTTGCTTAATTAGATAAGCAATCTGCAAATCTTACCTTAAGTGTCTTAATTTTTTTTTTTTTTATAAATACAACAGAAACACAAAGTAGTACTGACAGCCATTATTTCAGCTTGTGGTAAAATGGGGCAACATTTGTAATGTACATTTAGCATGTGAAAGTACAAGTTACACATTTGTGTGCACATTGGTGACGCAATATCTGTAACATTGTTTTAATGCAAATTCTTAAAGTATTGATTATTGGTCACTTGATAGGTACATGGTCTTGTTCTACATCATTAGCAGTAAAAAGAAATGCATGTTTTCCACCAGGGCAGAAAAATGTGAAGTTTAGCTGCTGATCTGAGCTTCCTTGCTGTTACCATTTCAATGGCACATTCCTGTCCACGTAGCAAAGACATAACAGAGCGCACATTAAACTTCAATCCAACTACATATTTTTTCTACCAGGGCAGAAAACGTTTCACTGGCTGATCGCTTTCCTGCTCTAAGCTAACATTAGCGCTTTATTGCCAATTCCTGATTAGCTGATCCTCTCGGTAACGTAACCGGCAAAGCCAAAGCACAGCACTGGAGAATAACTAGGTTACATGAAATTAATCCGACTACATGTTTTTCCTACTAGGGCTGTAAAAGTTTAGCTGGCTGATGTTTCCATGCTGTAAGCTAACTTTACCGTTTTATTGTCAATTACTGATCAGCTGATTGTCTCGCTGTAACCGCCAAAGCCAGACCACAGGCTGGAGAATAACTAAGCTACATGAAATTAAATCAACTACATATTTTACGTCACTGACAGTCTGTGGGTGATTATGGCCAGTTTCTAGCTAAAGCTATCAAACAACAGCTTTCATTTGCATCAGTAAATTCTGACAAATTTAATTATCTGTCCAGCAGAAAACAGACAGTTTCAGCACCTCTGAAGACATCTGTCCAACGTCAGAGCCTTCCGTCTGGGAAAATCCACACCAATTAACGTTATATCCTTTATTTCTGCAGTCATCTGTCTGTATCTGTCCCAACCTCGTCTGGCTTCATGGTATGGTAAGATCCACAGGCTGTTGGCTCTCCTGCTAAATAACACATTTGCCTTAATTTCTCCAAATGTCACTTTTATCTCTAACAAACCAGAGAGTGTATTATTTCATCTTCAACGCATTCAATGTAGTGAGGGTGGCGTCTACACTACACGAAATGCGCTCTGTAGTGCCGTTTCTCCATTGTCGGCTACTGTAGAAACATGACGACACAATGTTGACCTCCATTGTCACGTGGCATCTCAGCTACTATGGAGCAGGAATGAACTTATCGTTCACCCCTCACATGGGTCCTCCTCGGAGTCTGTCGTTCACTCGGCAGCCTGAGTTACTGCCAGCGCCAGAGAGGCAAGTCTGTTGTCACTGGACTGACATATCCATTTTGTTAATGATATGACATTCAATGTTAATAAAGCATAATGTTATTACAGCGCAGTGATGTTGCGCTATAGTTTTAACACAGCTGCATCATAAACTTTAGTCCTGCTAGTGTTTACAGCTAACAGCTGATGAGTTGTTCTGGGTCCGCTCCACTTCAGCTTCCTGACAGGGTTCTACCGGGAGCCGTCTCCTGTCAAAAACAGACAGACTGGCTCATTAAAACACGTTAGCGTTAGCCCTGTGGTGTGTTTACAGCTAATCCTGTCCGCCAGAGAACGTAACTTTTCCCTTTTATTTATTGCTGTTTCACAGCTCTTGACTGGTGAATAACCTGGCAGTGTTTGAGAGTGATGTGCATGTTTCTCTGTCAGCAGAATGCAGACCTAACGTGGCCCATTCTGCGTCTAGATCTGCCAAACTGCTGCATTTATATTATGTGTTTATTTCTTTGTTCCTTTGTGTTTGAGTTCTTTTAAGAACTTGGCGGATTTATCCAGATTTTTAAATTTGTTAAATTTTAATAAGAGTGGAAGAAAACAGAAAACCCCCTCCCATACTCGGAGGTGGTATGTCCTGCTTGCTGTACAAAGCTTTTCCAGTGTTTTGCCTGGTACTTTATCTTGTAACTTCCAGTCACCGAACTCCTCAACCGCCTCTGACTGGTTCATTAAGTGTTTTAGCAAGTGCCCGTACCTCGTTTTCTCCATACAGGATCAATGCATTGTGGTCCTGCAGCCAAAAGTGCTTATCCAGGGTTTTCAGCATCTGGAGAAGGTCTGATTGTGGCATTCGCTTTGTGAGACTCAGATTGATAAAACTGACTCTTGTTAATCTTGGCCCTACCCTCAGTGAGTTCAACATCTTTAAGCAGTCCCAGGGACGTGCGCTGTTCGGCCTTCAGTGTGGATTTTCCTCCACTGGCTTTCATGGCTGTCAGTATCTCTATAGCCTGCTGAATGTGGTGTCTGGCATCCACTAGAGACATGTCTCTTGGCTGAAGTTTCAGTGAAAGGCCCTGCAGTTCACAGAGTGTCTTTCATGCAAGCCAGATCCACTAAAAACCGAGAGTTTGAGAGTTGTTTGTGAAGGCCCCAGGAATTTCTTCCTCTGTGTCACTTCGAGATGCTTCCTCACAGGCTGTAGCAGGGTAGTTATTCCAGACCTCTTTTACAGTATTGAAACTACTTTCCACCCATCTGATGGTGAATATCTGCCCGATTCTCAAAAGTTGCATATTTAGATCCGAGGCTGCTTCCTCGAGCAATCTCATGTTTTTTGCGGACTGGTGGTACACCGAGTACAGCTTGGAGATAAAAAACTCCAAGTGGTTACATCCAGCAACCATGAACTAATGTTATATGTAGCTTAGGATAGCAGTAAGCCTGTTTAAGTTTATATTATTTAATTCATATTTTAGGTTAACATATTTATAGGCCTTCTTGCTATGTGGGAGCTCAACCAGGTCACTCTGCCCCCTTCTGTGCACAACTCCTTCTGCAGTGCCAACAGGCAACAAGGGTTTGACGTTTTAACTTCAAAGAGAAGGCTGGCACTGCTACCAAAGGAAGCTAATCACTGAGTTTGAAGGGTGTGCAGAACTTCACCTGCCTTCCAGCTTCTCTTTCTATGGTGCTATAGCTGCTAAAACTCTCAGCTTCCAGAACAAAACTCTTCCAAAGCAAATCTGTAGAGTTGTAAACATTTTCCTTTGCCATTTTTGCCAGTGTAATATACTTATGTTAGAGTAAATATTTTTAATGCAGCCTGTAGTTCTCATAAGTTATGTAGGCATACTTGTGTGAAACCTGGTGAGCATTAATGAGAGTCAAAAGTGATCTCTAGCTCTGGGGCTTTCATCTCTTTTAAAGGCCGTGCTCTGTACTGTTCGTACTTGTGTAAAGTAAAATAAAAGTGAATCATTTAGTTTTTCTCCCTGGTACTCATCTCAAGGTCTCCTAGATTTTCCCCAATACCTGGAGGATGAGAGCCTGTGCAGGTTTAAGGACTGATGATAGTATCAAGGCTGGCCCAATCACCTACCGTCACTCTCTTCAAATTAATGCTGGACTGTCAGGACAAAGCAGACCACCACTCCTTCCTCTAGCACGATAAAAGGTCCCTGTTGTCACTTTCAGATATAAATATCATGATTTGTGTAACCACACCTTGTAATTGTGGCACCGTTTTTGTAAATAAGGATGATGTCAACTTATGTCTTTTAATATACATTTATATCTCATACAGTAGGCTTTTATGTACAATAGTACAGTGAAGCAGGGCTCTGCAGTGCGACAGTTTCACATACAGTGGGTACGGAAAGTATTCAGACCCCTTTAAATTTTTCACTCTTTTTTGATTTTTGGAAAATGGCTGCAATGAAACAAAGTTCATTTTATTTCACAGTAATGTACACTCAGCACCCCATCTTGACAGAAAAAAAACAGAAATGTAGAAATTTTTGCAAATTTATTAAAAAAGAAAAACTGAAATATCACATGGTCATAAGTATTCAGACCCTTTGCTCAGTATTTAGTAGAAGCACCCTTTTGATCTAATACAGCCATGAGTCGTTTTGGGAAAGATGCAACAAGTTTTTCACATCTGGATTTGGGTATCCTCTGCCATTCCTCCTTGCAGATCCTCTCCAGTTCTGTCAGGTTGGATGGTAAACGTTGGTGGACAGCCATTTTCAGGTCTCTCCAGAGATGCTCAATTGGGTTTAAGTCAGGGCTCTGGCTGGGCCATTCAAGAACAGCCACGGAGTTGTTGTGAAGCCACTCCTTCGTTATTTTAGCGGTGTGCTTAGGGTCATTGTCTTGTTGGAAGGTAAACCTTCGGCCCAGTCTGAGGTCCAGAGCACTCTG